>NC_053159.1:66612095-66912095 GCF_016835505.1 Polypterus senegalus | reverse complement strand
AGTTGAGTTAAGAACAGATCGATCCCCACCCCTAAGAGAGAGAGCAAGCCAAACGGCGTAAAATTTAAGGCTTGTAAACATACCTAATTTTGAGATACCTTAAAGTTAGAACCTGCACAGAGTGCAGGCAACAGTGGCATAAACCCCTGTGTTGGACCCAAGACCCCTTTTCTCCCGTTAGAGAGCATAAGTTCAACGTATGACGAGGAGAAAAAACAGCAATAAGCAACAGGCCTTTGTGACGATGTGGGTTCTGGCTCCACGCTCCCATGGCTGTTTGGGAATCCTTGAACCCAACACCGTCGATAATGAAACCGAGTGAACTAGTCAATGGAGGCAAATTGAGCATCTGAGCAAGGGGGTGGTTGAAAGTGCAACAGTGCTTTTATTAAAAACAGTCAACAAAAAACAGTGTTCATAAAGTGCAGTTCTTCAATAAATAAATACTTTAAGATGAAAAGTGGAGGTTAAAACCATTGGAAAAAACAATCCTTTAAAACGAGAGGTAAAAATCTTCTTTAGGAAGCAATCTTTAAAACAACAAATCCGGTGTAACGTTTCTGTTAGCGTCTCACCTGCTTATCCCGTTTGGGCTTAGCAGCAGGCAAGACGCTCTCTGCAGCTGCCCTCCTCTTACACTTTCGCGAGACTGGAGACCTCCCGATCTCTGGCTTCGGTTTGGCTCTCATCCCAGTCCCCGAGACTTGATGTCCACCAATGACCAGGACGCACACATTGGGGACTCCACCACCAAGCCTCCCGACTTCCGCTGCCTTTCCGCGGCCTTCTGCGGCTCGTCGCTTTCCTCTAGGCACTCCCGCTACCTGGTCACTCAGCGGGAGCAACCTCAACTCAAACGTCTGGGTGTTGGCCTAACACCCAGCTTCCTTACAGCTGCCCTCGATCGCGCGCTCAACACACGCACGCACCGCCTGCTTCCTCGCTCCCTGTAACCTCCGTCCTCTTTTCCTTTCTTTCCTTTTTCTTTTTCTCTCCGAACGTTTATTTTTTTTTACCCCCCTTCAACCACTTGCGCTTCTTTTTTATAACGTGAGGGGCCATCACAGCTGTAGCATTAGCCACGGGAGCAATCACGAATGTGGGCAGTTCCTCACCTGTGCACACGGTGAGAAACGCCCACATCGACGACTGCCCTGCGGCTCGCTACAACATCGCCCCCCCCACGAAGCCGCCTCGGGTGCGGTGATTAAAAATGGCCTTTGCTCAGTGAGCTGTGGACCCATAACACCACATTCCACCCCCCATAAAACTCCAGTTGCATGGGAAGGCTCCACACCACTGCCAACCCAATGCAACTGGAGATCAGGTCCACAGCTCGGCCACTCTACACTGCACTAAAACAATAAAAGCACTAAAACAATCCCACTTTAAACAAACCAACCCCAAGCCCCCTTCATAAAAACAGGACATTAAAAGAAGAACTTTAAAAGACATATAAAACACAGCAATAAATAAATGTACTTAAAAAGCTCAGTCTCTTAAAAATGTCCTCCTCCGGCTTGGGTACGTGGGTTCCACAAAGTCAGTTACCAATCCCGCTTGCTGCTCTGTCTCCTCTTCTGGCCTCCACTGCTAGCTCATCCCACCGCTGGGGATATCCCACCGCTGCCACCAAATGTGACGGTGTTGGGTTCAAAGGCTTCCTGTATAGCAATGGGAGCATGGAGCCAGAACCCACATCGTCACAGCCTTGTTAAAGACAGGTAGGTTAGTGTTTATTACCCCATATAAAATAAAGTATGATCCGTCAGGATTACTGGGACAATATCAGGGGTAGCGCTGACTCTGTGGGCCTTGCTGTCTGTTCACAAGCTGTTAGAAAAATTGAGGGAGCGAAGAGAGACATGACGTGATGATGCATTCCCACTTCACCCCTGACCCTCTGATGGGCTTCACTTTACTGTTTTGATCCTATCAAACTACCTGTTGAAATTAATTTGATTTATCAAGATTCAGGGGAGGCTGCAGTAGAAAAAAAACCTTTTCAATGAATCGCAAACAGTAGAGCTACAGCAACAACCAGTTTTGAGGGAGTATGCACGATTTGTTTCTGCATGCATTTTATATTGTAAAATAGTCACAGAAGCCAAAAACGGACAGGGACGGCAGCTCATCATAAACATGGAGAGAAACAAATGTATGTGCTACAACATAGACAATAATCCAACAACAACAACAATAATAATAATAATAATAATAATAATAATAATAATACTGTAATGCCATTTTCAAAGCCTGCTTAAGCTTCAGTAGGGTTGTGGGCCCTGGAGCCTATCCCAGCAAGAGCAGGGTAAAAGGCAGGAACAGTTCCAGGACAGGACACCAGTCCATCGCAGGCAAAATAAATGGAAACGACCAATACGCTACCTGGATTGTAGTTGTCAGCTTTGCTTTACATTGCTAAAGACTGATTTCATTTAGTATATAAGCATCTCTCAAATGATTTACATTTAAATGTGTGTTAAATCCCCCAAAATATCACCCTCCATTGTTCAACCCCATTGACATGCACTGATTGGATAGTGATATTGTGTTATCTGCATATGGTGATGAGACTCAGTGAACAGAAATCATGGGAAAAAGTTTAAAGAGTCATTATAGTACAGTATTGTGTTATGGGGTTGCAAGATAGCCTTGTGATTGTGCTGTCACCATCACCGTAAGCTACCTTTTAGGCTAGTGAGTTAAATAGAGAGCTATGGAGGCCAGTTTTGTTATTATAGCTATCAAATGATAAGTTTTCTTTTTACCCATGTGACACCTATTCAGTTCAGTTTTTAGGAAAATATGTCACACAAAACAAAAAGAGAAAGAAAGACGCAAATTGCTACGTGTTTTATGAAATGTTGCGTCTGATATGCATACGTTTCCCAGTGAGTCTTGCAGATAGTTGCCATAACTGAATGTTCTCCTAGTTCATTGCTACTGTGTTTGTCTCTACGTATTCAGTTTGAGACCCTCATGAAATCCATACTCTGCATGTTTGCTTCCCTGACTGCAAATATCTTCTTCTTCTTCCTCCTCTTCATCTTTTCCCTCTCCTGTGTGAGGTTGATGTGTTCGATCAACCTTCTCCAAACAGCTAGGTCCTGAACCTTCTCACTAGTCAAGCCCTTTTCTTTCAGATCTTCTTTTACTTTATCCAGCCACCTCCACTCTGGCCTCTCTTGCTTTCTCTTCCACTATGCTTCCATTCCCATCACTCTTTCGCCCATCTATTCATCATCTGTCCTCATCTCTTGTCTATACCACTTCAACCTAATTTCCTGTACTTTCTTAAATATCTCTCCCACTTTTGTTGTGTTTCTGACTCTCTCACTCTTTATTCTGCCCTTTTTAGTAGCTCCATCTCATCATTCTCATTTCTGCCACATCTAACTTTTTCTCCTGTGCTCCCTTTACTGCCCATTTACTCAAATACTTCATACATTATATATATATATATAAATATTAAATTATACATTAAAGATGGTGATAAGTTATATTGTATAACACTGTCCTGTTTGAAAGGATGAAGCATGGCATAGTAAAAATTTATAATTAAACTAGACAATACATTTGAGGATTATAAGTGAACAGTATTTTTGTGACTCGTTTGCTGGTAATAATTTTGTCTTACCTCGAAAGAAGCAGAGAATGAGACACGTCCGGTGCACTCAATGAGCCACACTCAAGTGGGTGTTCAAGTGCAACTAAAAGCAAAGAAGTCTTAGAAATTAGAAAAACATTTCTGGAAGGCTCCGTTTTGTGTGACTAATGGGTTGAGCATACAAAGGGACATTAATCTATTAGTTTAACATTATGTTTATGTATTCTGTTTAAAGTAATGCCAGTAATTAATAATACAAAATATATGATTAATACATCCTAATATAAATGTGCTGCTATTGTATTACACTTATATGAGGAACAAGAGAATCATCATCATATGTGAGGGTGACTCAGCCATATAAAAGCAAGAGGCTCACGTTACTGATGATGATGATGAAGCCCTGCCACTGCCTGATGACTGGTAGCAGAAACCTTCTGGCATTTCAGAGCAAATAAGGGAAGTGGTTATTTGGAAAGGGTCTTCATTTTAGAAAGAAGCCATTTTGGTCAGTTATGATTGATTGTGCAGATTGCAATGGCCACTCATTCCTATGGACCTTCTTTTGGAATTTAGGAAAAATCGATCCCGGGCATAATCATCTGACTTTAGGAAGTCTGTTAGCCTTTGATACTGGCTTATTAACATTTATTAGATAGATAGATAGATAGATAGATAGATAGATAGATAGATAGATAGATAGATAGATAGAACTTTATTTTTCCCAAGGGGAAATTTGTTTTTTACAGGAGCTATTTGAGTAAATAAATATATAAAAGGTAGATAAGTAAATAAATAAATACACACACACACACACACTTTGGTCTGAACACACACTGGAATGACTGTTGTCACACACATGTGCATAGGAGACAGCTTAAAGGCATAGATAACTTTAATTATCTTCCAGACCAGGGGTTGGCACTGCCCTCTGATGCTTTCTCTCATTCTTTCTGTGCAGACCAACTGAAGGAACTGCCCACTGATGACATCACTTCCGGTTCTGGTTCCCCTGGACCTGCCTCTTCCTGTCATTATTCTGCTTAACCGCCATTTTGTTACTCTGTATTCTGTTCATTCATGAGCTCTGTCTGTAAAGACCTTTTCTTCATTTGTTGTGCCAACTGTTCTAAGTATACGGGAATACCACAGAGGTATTATCTCTTTATCTTGGTTTGTGTCTGTTTATTCCACATTTTAAAGCAAAACAATTCAAAAGAAACAACATTTCTGACTTGGCTGTCCCATTCCCAGTCCCAGTGAGGCATTGTACAGACATATTGCTGTTGGTATAAAGGAGTCCCAGTAGCTAAAAGCTCTCAGTGTTAGTGTGTCAGAGAGAGGATGTGCAGCATTGTCCATAATGGCACTCAGTTTTGTTTTAATTCTCTCCTTTCCTACTGCCTCCAGGGAATCCTATAACTGAGCTTGCCCTTGTAATTAGCTTATTAATTTAGTGGGCCTCCCTTGAAGTGATGTAACCATCCCAGCACACCACGATGTACAAAGTCACACTGGCCATCATAGAGTTATACTGTACATATTGACAGAGTATAGCATATTGGATTTGATTTGTGTCTGTGTGTGTGTATGTGAGTGTAGGGGCACCGGAAGTGCTGGTGCCCAGGGGCACAGTAACACAATAGAGTCTTAATGCCCAGGGGCACCGTTGAGTCTTAATCCTGCCCTGGGCTTGTAACACTTGAATCTGGTATTTCATCTTTATTGTATGTTTTATTTGTTTTTAGCAAGTTCCCAAACAGGCACTCATATAATTTCCTGTATGGTGAATCAGTCCTGATTTTCACTTTAAATTAATCTCATTATTTAATTAGTGTTTCATTTTTCCTATAATATTTTGCATTCTGAAAACTGCAATAGCATGAGATTTTCATGTATGATTTTTAAGCGTAGTTTTTGCTATATCTTTAAAAGTTTACCTGTCATTGTCTTTTTTTATTCGTTTTTCTCTGTGGTTTGATGTCTTAATTGTGCACAAATACTGACTGCTAAGGACAAGCAGAGTAGACAGCAAGACAAACAACACGGAATGCTAAAGGCCAGAAGATACTTCTCTTGTGTGCTCATTTGTGCCTAATCAAAACGATAAAAGAACACATTTTAATCGATTCTTAACCATCTCAACACATAAATTCTTTATTAAGTTAAACTTTGGTATAACTAGATTGCTATTTCTGTGCACAAGCCTCACATATTCACTTTGTTTAGAACACAAGTTGATTTGTTAGCTCACCTCACATGAGAATGCGTGCTCAGTCCCGCCCGCCGCCACAGAACTGTCACAAACTCTTACCACAGCTGCTGACACCTGATGCTCAAGATTCTGATGTGCCATTCAGCTTTGGCGAGAGCGATGCGTGGCCTTGAATCGAAATGAAATACACGCGGAGTGGCCGCTAAACGAAATGCAGTACGCTTGCTTTGGTTTTAATTAAGACATTCGAACTGTGGACAAGAATTAAAATACAGTACGCCTTTGTATTGCATTTTGAACTTGTGTACCGTAGTGACAAGCAATCGATCAATCGGCTCATATGTTTTTAGAACCGTGCTAAAAATAATGCAAATTGTGGTTGGATTGTATGGAGGAATATTTCGGACAAAATTAAATAAATAAATGCGCAAATAAATAAACGTACTGTGAATTGTGAACATTAATAAATGTGTCATGAAATGAGAGCCTAAATAAATACATTTGTCATGAAATGAGAGCATAAATAAATAAATGTGTCACAAAACGTTTTTTGTAGCTTATTTATTTATTTATTTATTTAATTTTGTGCGTAACATTCCTCCAAACCATCATGAAATACGACTTGAAATAAAACTGTCACTTTAACTCGTCAACGTTGAGAGGGTGGGCTCTAACACACCCTCTAGTTATTGACTGGTGAATCAATAGCACAAGAATTAATTAGAAAAATGCTTACTACTGCCGATGAAATGGAAATGGATTCTGCCGAAGATATTACGTATTTCAGAGAGAGAATTGAAGATTTATCGGAAGAAATTACAATGTTGGCGGCCCTTTTAGACTCCGATATAGATTAAACTATCTTTGAAAATACAGTATCGAAGAACTGGTGGAAGGGACTCGACTCGACTGTTAGAGCCCACCTTCTCAACTTTGACGAGTGAAAGAGACAGTTTTATTTCAAGTCGTATTTCATGATGGTTTGGAGGAATGTTACGGACAAAATTAAATAAATAAATAAGCAACAAAAAACATATTTCGTGACACATTTATTTTTATTTATGCTCACATTTCACAGTACTTTTATTTATTTTCGCATTTATTTATTTTATTTTATCCGAAATATTCCTCCATAGGATTGCGTTTAATTGTGGCCTAAAATCTTCCCTAGGCGCGCTCTTTAGCACCACCTGTCGGTAGCGCGCCGCGTGTCAGCTTCCAGTTCCGGCGCTCTAAACAAAGCAGAGCCCTAAACGTCTCTGACTCCAACCCTACGGAGTAAGATCGCGGGTGATAATAAAGTAATAGAAAAAGTACTTGAGCATCAACCTTAAAACAGTAATAAGATGAGCAGTTTATTAAGCTGAATGTTTGCATGCAGTTTGACTTCCAAGATCGTGTTAATGAAGAACAGTAGGCTTTGACGCGTTTAAACTATTTAATACTTTAACGAATTACTTCTTTCAGCATGTATGTATAAAACATTTTGTCTTTTTCTCCGTCCTTAACATGTAGTCAATTGTTTATTTATACTTTCTTGAAAGTAATGTTTTAGTTGCATTTTTATTTCTCAGACACAGACAATTCTCTTTGTACCACCTGACTCCTATCCTCTTTATCAGTACTGTACACCTTAGATGTGTAGAATCATCTGAGAATTTCTGCAAGTAACATGACCTGGTTTTATATTTTTAGTCTGAGGTGTACAGAGTAAAGAGAAAAGGAGACAGGATTGCATCTTGTGGTGTTCCAGTGTTTCTCACATCCATATTAAACAAGGTTTTGAGCCTCACAAATTCCAGTCTCCTCGACAGATAGTCCATTATCCAGGACACTGTAGGCTCATCTACCTACATATCTCTGAGTTTACTCCTTAACCAGGATGGTTGGATGGTATTGAAGGTGCTGAAGAAATCAAGAACATAATCCTCACAGTCCTTCCAACTATTTCTAGTTGAGAATAAGCTTTGTGGAGCAGATAGAGAACTACATCAATCTACTCCAATTTTTGTCCTCAGCCAAGCACATACACCAAATGTCTGAACCTGCGGTTCCTCTCGTACTGAGCAGGATTGCTATTGTGACAACACTATCGTCACGTTTAGGAGGGATATTGACTTAGAGGCATTCAGTCATAATCCCGCAGATGGTAGCTTTGCACCATTGGCTCAAATATTGGCTTCGCACCATTGTCCAATAGGCAAACTGCAGTGGACCACCAGAAGAGGACTCCTGAAGTCCAGGGGCAGCCTCCCAAGGGTCTTTATGATGTGAGACATAAGTGCTACTGGTCTCTAAACATTAGATGAAGAGGCGCCTGCCTTCTTTGGGACAGGAACGATGGTTGATGTTTTCCACAGCGGTGGCACTTTCTGAAGCCTTAGGGACAGACTGAACAGGTGACAGAGGACATCACAAAGTTGGTCAGCACATGTCTTAAGAACTCGAAGACTGACTCCATTTGGTTCCACCGCTTTTCCTGTGTGTATACCTCAGTTATCTCCATACTTGGTCCACATTGATGGTCAGAGGTGGACTTGTCACTGGTCATTTCAGTTGACGTGGTAGGGGTCATTGATGTAGCAGGGATGGTGTGATGACCCTATAGGTGCATGCGTTAGGTACATTAATAACAATCTGCTCACCAGTGTCTCCTAAGTGACGCTCTGAGGAGGCCACTCCACCAGACATGCAGCGTCTGAGCTACAGAAATACTGGAATGTATGATACACTATGTATTGAAATGTTTGTGATTTATCCTAGCATTGTGTATTTAAGTTGTACTGTGTGTATTATTTCAAATATAGAGTGCAAATAAAGACGCATTAAAAAAGTAAAATATATCAGGTTTGTGGAAATGTAGCATCTTCCATGTGCCATCTGTTCGACAGATTAATTTTTATTGGTACAATCAGCAGAATGCCGAATCACAAGGTTTCTTTAAAGGGTTACAATACATTTTTGAATTTTCATTACGATATCAGATGGTGTGCAGCAATGGAAGACATGAGCAGGACATTGGAAGTGGACCTCCGAGAATTCAAATCCAGACTACTACGGCACGGCACAAAGTTACGGGGTACATAAGAGGGGCACTAGACGAAGAAACAGACCAAAAGGGTGCCAAGTAACAAGCTGGGGTCCACTCAGACATACAGTAGCTAGCTATACTCATTCATTCATACATTTTAATATCATTATGTATTATTACTTATTTCCAGTTTTTTTCCTACACTTGCAGCACATGCTGGTTAATGAGAGCTGCTCAAGGTCACACCGTGAGGTGGTGACAATACCTGAAACTGGCAGCTTTGTAGTTTAAATTCTAATGGCCTCATAACTACTCCTCACTTGCAACAAATATAATATAATACTCTATTTCCAAATTATTTTAATATAATTCAGTTTTTCTTTCTGGTGCCTGTCCTGCTAGCTATGGGTTCAAGGAAGGAATTACCGATTCATCACAGGTCCACTCAGCCACTCAGTGCCATGTTAGATCGGCAGATAGTCTCTTGGGTGTGGAAGGGAAAGCCAAATACTGACAGGAAAACACACACAGACACCGGCAGAACAAGCAGTCTCTATATGGAGAACAAAATGGCACAAGGTCTGAACCCAGGGTGCTGGCCTTGGTAGGATTTATCACCTCCTGCTGTGCCAGCCTGCACAAAAATGTTTCATTTATGATGAGAAGAGTGAAGCAGATGATGGGGCAGGTTCTGTTCTGTTCACTAAAGCCTGACTCTTAGGCAGATGTACAAGGCGGTAGCAGAACATTACATACCTCTGCCACATTTACCTTCACCTGTACACCGCTTTTTAAGTAAACAGGAAGAGTGAAAGATCTGTAAAACACTTACAAACTCCTACAAATTGGTGGTGCGGTTCCTCATTGCACCATTCTATTCTGGAAAGGGTTCTCTGCATATGAAGTTGGATCTTTGTGCTCTGAAAGGCTTCCTAATGTGCAGGGTTATGATTTGCCATGAAGTTAAAAAGAGCACATCTTTATGGAAATGTTTTATATAATAATGTAACAGACAATACAGGTTGATGGGATCAATGGTTCCTTACCAGATTGGAATGCCCTTATAATGGTGGGACAATTTGGTTGCTGGTGCTTTTCCCTGGCAGGAGGCCATGATAATAGAAGCACAGAGGAGACTGCCTTCCAAGGCCATGTGTTACTCGGTCGGTCCGCAGGGCCATCTTAACAGCATCACAGGCCCCTGGGCATAGTAGTGCACTGCGACCCCTGCTTTGATAGAAAAACAGAAACACGCATAGGCATCAGAAGCATGGTGGGCCCCTCTGCTACTAAAGCCCCAGCCAGTGCCCTTTGTGCCCATAGATTAAGATAACCCTGTACCCCAATATTTGGGCAAGGCAGCAATCCGCTGGTGGAGTTCCCATCTGTACACCTTGTGGCATGCGGCTGGGGGTGGAGCCCAGCCGGGACACCCAGGAGGACCGGAGGATGGCTTGTGCCTCCTCCAGACCACGAGGGGGCGACCGCCCTGGTTGTGTTGGGGGCCGGTGCCTGAAGAACCCTGGACCTCAGTACTTCCGTCACACCAGGAAGTGCTGGGGGGAAGAAGACTGGGGACACCCGGAGGGCTTCCGGGTGCGCAACTGGCACTTCCGCCACACAGGGGTGTATCCGCGGGGTATTGCCGGGAAGCAGCTGAAACCCAGCCGGGTTGGCATAAAAGGGGCCGCCTCCCTCTGTTCATTAGCAAGAGTCGGGTGGAAGAGGATGGAGCTCGAGAGAGGAGTGGAGGCGGCCAGAAGGAAGGCAATTTGTGACTGTGAGGCCTGGACTTTGGGGGATCGGTGCTGGAGGCACTAGGTGTGCACTGAAATATTTGTAAATATTGTATATAATAAATATGAGTGTATTGGATGCAAAACCGTTGTCTGCCTGTCTGTGTCCGGGTCCAGTTCCACAACCTGAATTTGTAATTATCACCTGATAAAAGTAATAGCGGGTGGTGCAGTGGGTAGTGCTGCTGCCTCACAGTTAGGAGACCTGGGTTCACTTCCCGGGTCCTCCCTGCATGGAGTTTTGCATGTTCTCCCCGTGTCTGCGTGGGTTTCCTCCCACAGTCCAAAGACATGCAGGTTAGGTGCATTGGCGATTCTAAATTGGCCCTAGTGTGTGCTGGGTGTATGTGTGGGTACCCTGCGGTGGGCTGGCGCCCTGCCCGGGGTTTGTTTCCTGCCTTGCACTCTTCGCTGGCTGGGATTGGCTCCAGCAAACCCCCGTGACCCTGTGTTAGGATATAGCGGGTTGGATAATGGATGGATGGATAAAAGTAATAGGCTTTTCTAGAAGGCCAAACATTGTAAGTGATGTACATAAAAATTGGAATAGTCTGCACTGCCTCATTTGGTTTTCTTTGAATGTCCAAAATTGTTGTTGCTATTAAAGCAATTTCCCTGTCAAAACACCAAATCCTTAGAGGAAACAAGATGATGGTGCACATCAGTAGCCAAAGCATCCATCCATCCAGCTATATCCTAACTACAGGGTCACAGCCAACACAGGGCGCAAGGCAGGAAACAAACCCCGGGCAGGGCGCCAGCCCACCGCAGAACTCCAACACACATCCACTCACCAGGGACAATTTAGAATCGCCAATGCACCTAACCTTCATGTCTTTGGACTGTGGGAGGAAACCGGCGCACTCGAGGAAACCCATGCAGACACGGGGAGAACATGCAAACTCCACGCCAGGAAGCGAACCCAGGTCTCCTAACTGCGAGGTAGCAGCTGCGCCACCGTACCGCCCTGGTAGCCAAAGCATAAAATGGAATTCCTGCCATTCTGTCCGTCACAGTCTGAACCCAATCACTGACTTCACTTTTGCTTCGTTTTACTGCGTGCACTTGAAATTCCAGAACAGTCCAGAAAAACGTTCTTCATTAGAGCACTTGGGTGGTCAGTCGATTTATAACTAATGTGAAGTTTCACACAATTAAATGGATCCAGGATGCGCAATGAAGTTTGTCACCTTCGACGAAGTAGGTGCATTTTGAACGTTCTTTTTAAGCTTTGTTGCCTGCACAACGGCCATTTCGATAACCACCATGCTTCTTTTTTAGGTTTCTTCCTAAATTTATACTTGATTTTTGATGCTTCATTAGAAACCTAAACTCAGTTACAGTCCAAAAGAAGGGTGCAGTGATCTAAAGACCCCGTCATTCTAAAGCTGGCTGCCGTTTGGTTTTCCTCTGCCTTGTGTGTGCAAACTCTAGCAGGATGGCACACCACCAGCAATGCCGAAGACCGCGGCTGGCACGACCTCTTGAAACCGTCAACAAACTTCGAGCATCCAGGGGATCATATCCTCTAGAATTTCATGATTTTTCAATGAAATCCCAGACAAATTTGTTGTTCATGAAAATTCGGTCGTATTTTAGTAGCAAAAGAGTACATGTGTGGGTAAAAGAGGACGTATGATATGTGACAAATAACTGGAAATCTCTAATGAATGGCAGACTACCTAGCAAGACACACTGTCGGTTAGTGTATGTAGGAACAGATAAAGATGCCAGAGTGTTTCTTCAGAGCGATGTTGCAAGGGAGCTATTTTTGGTTCAAAAAAGACACCACAATAGTGGTATAGTGCAGACCGCAGTACATATGGGGTCAGTCACGTGACGCCCCAACATCGCGAAACACCCTCAACGTTAATCACAAAACGCCCGCCCCATTTAGAGTTGTGGGATGGTCACCTGACTCAAAGGGCGTTACCTGACCTACGTCATAGGCCGGGGTGTGGCACAGAACTCTGGGCCCTATACATAAGCAGTCTCTCTGGGCCCCTTCCTCTTAAGAACAAACATTTATTCCAGGCTAATCATTACCCTTTCCCCCAACTATGGTCATAGGCAGGGCTGGTGCCACCAGTAAGGCAAATTCGCCTAGGGCGCAGATCATAAGGGGTTAGCTACCAAACAATCGATTGGCGAAATAATAAGCTTGGCCTAGGGCGCAAAATAACCGATTACCGGCACTGGATAGATATTGCAGGCTGCAGTTAGATGCATCTACATGAAGGTTTCAGAAAGAACCTTTATTTTATTTAGATCCTTAACGGGCTCCATACAGTAATTAACCATGAGCAGATCGCTAAAAGATTTGTGAAATAGCAATGGCTCATGAGTTTAAAGGTATTGTAAGAAACATTTGCCAGTTATTTAGGTCATGTTAAGTTGATAGAAATATTTTCTTAGTTATATTAAATGTTTGCCCATAAATGAGTGCATAGTATATGGGACGTTCTTATAACCCCCACAAGCTGAATTGAAATGGAATATTCTAACTGTTTCTTGTCCCTCTGATTGCAGATTAGTCTCAGTTAGTGACCTGCCCTCCCATGTGTAAGGCATGATGGGCACCTGAACGTTGCCTAAACGTGCTCAGTTGTATGTGCAGAGCCGTATGTTTAGAACGTACTGAATGTGAAGTAAAGCACAGAGAAATAACTCATCCTTAATTGTAGAAACAATTGAAGTTTGACAAGAAGAAACATTTTCCTTTCTCTATTCTTGTGTGGACTGCTTGCTTTGAAATTTCATTAAACCTTTTTTAAAAAAAATCTTTTTTGGACACAGAGCTTTCTTTTGGTACACGTTTGGCTCATGCTTGATCCTGCCTTACTCACCAGCAGCTACAGGTACTTTTGCCACATATGTACAGTAACACAGGCTAAGTTCAGGATTTCTTAATCTTTTAGTGTCCTGCTAGGAGGCCTGCCATACATTTAAGATTTCAGGTTTGATTCTACATATTAAGAAGTGTTTCAAAGCACAAAGAACCAACTTCATATGTAAAGAACCCATCCCAGAAATGAAATGTAACCACAAAACCAAATGCCATTAAAGATCCATTATTTTTCAGAGTGTACAGATTTTTTTTTCCTCCACTACCACTTTGGCTGCCCTGCCGACTCTTTGTCTCCCCCCACTTGATACTCTGAATTCTTCAAGAAGCCTCTGGATGACCAGCCTCAGGACAGAAGAAGACAGGGTGCCTACTGGACAGTCAGTGCCCATGCCCGCTTTATCACATCTTTCTCGTGTCACCTAATTATTATTTTTCTTCTTCTTAGGAGCAACACTGAGTCAACAGTCACCCCTCTGATGCATTTTTGGAAATTCCTTTTGTGGATGTGTCACCCTTCAGTGTATCATGTGGGACTTCTGAGCCTGTTATCTTTTTCAAATGCCCAGAGGGTGAGGTTGGGCTAACATTTAATACTTGGCTTGTAATTCTTTTACTTTCGGGTTAATAAACAGAAAGGTGGTGTTTGGCAGTTATTGAATTCAGATCCCACTCCAGACTCCCTGTGCTCCAGTTGAAGGAACATTTGGCTGTAAGTTGCCCAGTGAAAGTCCTGCATGGCCAGGTCACCCTTTTGTGACTTTACACTAGAGCTTTGGCACTACAGGCTCTAGCAGGTCACACACAGATTGGCAGTGCTAGTTTGCCCAGATGGCTTTACTGACCCTCCAGAAACAGCCAGGGGGTCAAAGTGAAGGAATGAATGCCAAAGGTGGGTGCTTGGTAGTGCCAAGTAGCCCAGTCCTTAACGGTCGCTTGAACTCTGTGCAGTCTTGCTGTAAAATGTATGCTACATGCTGGCCCCCACTAAACAATGAAGAAGAGGGTTTGTCATCAAGTCACATAATGTGACGCAATCAAAGCCCCTCAAGTGTTCAGCCCACTGCTGCCTCCTCTGTCTCTATATGATTATCAGTGTGTGGCTTGACATGTTCTGACGTGTGACCACCAACATACAGGCGGCCCCAACGTGTCAAAGAGCACTGACTGGGTGGGAGTAGGTCACAGCGGTCCACTTCTCACGCCTCTGCTCGTGCAGTGATGTCAATAAACACAAACACATACCCTGGGGTCTTGCTACTGAGGTAGCAAAGAGTTCCAAGCAGACCACCAACATTTGTCAAGAATGTGCCAAGATATGACTCAGCCAGCTCTGTCACCCCTGCAGCCTATCTCAACTGTGAGCAGACTGGAAAACCCCTCAGAAGATAAAGCCATGGTCGCTTGCACAGCTTGGCACAGACATGGCATGTGCTTTATTTACTATTTGCAGCTTCCCGTTTTGTGACAACTCTTAACGGTGGGAAATTTCAAGTAGACATAAACTCCTTTTTTTTTTTAATCTGTAGTGTAATACTTAGTTCACCCTCACGCAAAAAACTCTGCCCCAGGGAAAGTACACATGCAAGGGGCTGCTGCTCTGGTTCAGAGGGGTCACGTTAAGAGCAAACCCTTAGCGGCAGGATGACCCCTCCTGACCGTGACTGCCCTCTGCTACATTACAGTACTTATTGTTAATTATTCAGTACTTTATATAGCGTGTGGACAGACTGGTCAGACATGGGTTCAAGTGTTGGGTAAATCTATTTAAACTGCAATGAATTAAAGAAACATACGACAAAACTGTCAGCTCCTGCTGTTAACAGTAACAAAAGATCTCAGTTAGAGGGGAATCCATCTTCTCTCTGTGTCTGGGTCTCTCACCAGGGTCAAACTAAAGGCCCCTATTTCACTTGGGGTGGGCTATATATACAGTATATATACATATCTCTGTGGACCCTGAAGGGGTGTGGCTTGGAAGATTGCCTGGGGGCGTGGTCACATGTCATCTGGGAAGAGAAGGTGGTGAGCATCATCTCCCACTTTTGCCCCCAGGTGTTAGTGTTTACCATGCTTTGAAGGAGCCCCCTATGTGCACACGTGTGGCAAGTGGCTTTCGCAGAAACACAAGAGGAATACATATTTGTACTAAGCTGTGTTATTGTGAAGTTAAAAAAACTTAACTTAGCATTCTGCTTGATTTTACCTAATCAGCCTTCACTTTACAGTACATAGCACTTCCCATGATGAGCACCAGTCGGAAGTGTTGCTGATATTAGTGCTATTTCCTTGATGTAATGAAGAACACATTTCAATTATCCTTTCATACTGGATAAAGAAAAAAAGTGCAGTTTTCAAAATTATTTTTATTTTTAAAGTAAGCTTACATACTGAATTAATAAAGAATGTGCCACCACAGTCACAGCCTTCTGCAGTGCTACAGGTACACAGGACCCAGCCAGAACATGGACATGTGCCATCAGTGCCACCACCGAGATATCTCGTTGTAGTTATAACATTTATTGCATGGATAAATGAGTTTGGATTTTGTTGTTTTTTTGGATTTGAATTGTTTTGTGAACCTTTCTGCAATTCCATATAATGCAGAAGGTACCTATTGTGGTTGTCAAGTCTGCCTGTCTGTCTGCATGAAACAATTTGGCCCCCTGTGGACTAGTTTTGTTGAAATGTGGCACACTTACCCTTCAAGGAAATCGGTTCCATTTTCACTGATATATCTGCAACTCAACGCACAGTACAAAGTTTGGAAATTTCAGAATCTCCCGTTGAAAGCAAATTTGCCAACTTGACTATCTTAAAACGAGGAAATGTTCCGTACGACTAATTTGTTTTCTGTTTCAGTGCAAAAGGTGACACCTCAGCACCACACTGGAACAGCTTGAGGTTTTTTTCCGGAGGCTGGAGTGCCAATCCTGCCACCAAAAATCGAGTTCTCTCTGCAAGTTGGAGGAGCTGCTCACAGCGCTGGATGCAGGTCAACATCATACTCAGGACAGAGCAATTGCAGGTTAAGGGCCTTGCTCAGGAGCCCATCGGTGTGTGAGGTGGGTGCAGCAACGCGCTGTATCACTGCAGTAGCAGTTTCACCTTGAGAGAAGGTTGCTTGAACTTGCATAGTTTGTATCCTTTCCTCTTTTACTCATCTGGCAGCCATGTGGACTCCCAACATAAGTTGATGCTGGGAAGGATGCACACAAAGAAGCGGCTCACACAGCAGCGTCCTGCTCCTGCTGTCTTAGGAAAATTAAATGGAGAAATGCAACAAAAGTCACTTCTCTGAAAATAAATTGAAGGGGGAAGCGATTGTGTAAGCATATTCATGAATGAATTGACTGAAAAAAATTTATCTGCACATAATTATTGTAAAGAATCGACATTATCAACCTGCAGCTAAGCTGCGTTTGAGCTAATTAATATCACAGAAAAGGTGCTGCAGGTCCAACTGATGGAAAAAGAGGACGGGTTTAGAGATGGAACAGCAGTTGATCTGCGAGCAGAAGATGAGAGCTGCTGAACAAGAAACAAGAACCACTCTGACCACTTAGCCAGGACAGGGCAGGATTTCAGTTTGTTTAGCAGTGTAACGTACAACTGACAGAGCGTGCGATACGGCTTATCCAGATCTGAAGAGCCACTTCGGCTTCCCTGTATCTTCAAACTGGAATTTAAATCTTTAAGATTAATGTCATCTTCCGTATTCCTGGTATACAATAAGTCAGTTCTTTTACAGGTTCTTATTCATTTTAATGATATATTGTGTTTTAACTAATAATTATAGCTAAATGGCGGAATTCCTTTTCTCCCATCATACAGTAATATTATACTAGTGTTAGTTATTTTGTATTAATAGATATTTCGCATTTGCTATTTTTAGGACACTACTCTATTGGGTATAAAAATGTTATGAGTAAGAAAACTGAACATCAGTTAGTCACAGACCACCGTTAATAACACACATGCAATGACGTGCGGTGAGATTCATGGCTGGTGAGGCACTGACTCCTTCAGAGCCAGATTTACAAATATATGGACTCAAAAGAGTAGCTTATTGACTATTCAATTGGCAGCTTGCACATTGATTAGTGGTTATGTTTCATATCTCATCAGCTTTCTTTACACACACATAGGTGAGGCGCATATTTGGCTAAGAAAGAACATCACATTTATAGCGGCAAGGGACCGCAGAGAGAGCACATTTGCTCTGCACCCTCCATGTGTTTTAAATCTACCGTTGCAATTCCACAATTCATATTTATTCAATACAAATGAAAGTACAGAGTGGTGTACAAAAAGAAGTTGTCTTAATTGAAATATTTAGTTGTTTTTAAAAGCTTTTAATTCTTATGCTTTAATCAATTTTAATACAGACTGTTCAACAAAAGGATAACAAGAAAAACAAAAGAATATTTTATTTAAGGTCTAAATTTAGTTTTTAAATATTAGATTGTTTTTTTTTAGTATTCTCCCATTTTTTATAAAATTGAAAACCGTTTATGGTCTTACCTTTATTTGTAAATGAAGTCCATGTGCCTATCCTTCTCCACGAAAATCTCAGTTGCTTACTTGTAAAAGTCTTCCTTATTTTCCTTTAGTTTTTAAAGTTTTAATCTTCCATTTTGGCAGTCAGTCGTAACAAAAAAACAAAAATAAACGGAGCGCTGCATTGCACTTGACTTTCTGATATCGCTAACTTAGTGGTGCCGAGTGTCTGTGTAGAAAAGCAGCAGCAACGCACACCTGTTGGGCTGACATGCACCCTCTTCAGGGCGGCTCGGTACTGTCTGCCTCACCTTGGGCATTTTCACTACGGTTTTATGTCAGATCAGCAACACTAAATATGTCACACGCATTCACTAAAATATTAGCCAGACTGTGGAAAGTCAGGGTGTATAATAAACGTGTCTGCAAACATTATATTGGTGACAAACAGAGAGATGGCAACAGGCATGTGCCAATTACATGCATTAACCCTGTGTGTGAGGGAGAGCGCAGTCCGAGGTGAGGTGAGGCTCGTCACTGCCGCACCTCTCTTTTCTCCCCAGTATTTTAACAGGAAATGCAGCAGTTCAGCGATTTTTGACTTAAAAAATTATAAAACTTATTGGAATCAAAAAAGAAAGCAAATTTATAGCACAGACCAATGGACAAATTTATTTTATGTTATCATTATTAGTTTTTTTACTTTTCATGATGACAGGTGAGGCTCTGCCTGCCTCCCCTTACCACACTTTCATGTTCACATACCATTTTTAGACACTTGACTCAGACTCTGCTGTGTATGAAGGCTACTGAACCACCACAAGTCTATCTGTCCTCCATTTTTAACTCCACTTTACAGTGCTATTAAAAGGCATGTACAGTACATCATATTGTCTAATACATTATTTTTGAATATGACTCCTTGTTACAAAAATATTCAGTAAACAAAAATGTGGCAACTGATTCTTGGATGAAGTAAGTATAAAAAGTGAAATGCTCCAACTTTCCTATCAAGTCACTTAATCACTGAATGGTAGGCCATTGTCTAACTTGGTCTGTTTTAAAGGACAAGCAAGTGCAAACAGGCTCCTATGGCAGGTGTTGAACTTGCTACCTTTGGGCCTTCCTGCTAAGCTCTCGAGACATGAAGCCCCCATGCTGCTGAGAGGGATTGGAGACCAGCAGCTACACAGTTTTTGACTCAAAGGCAAAGTTTCCATTCTTGAATGAAAGTGTGGTCTTGAATGCCAGAGCTTCTCATGGTGACTGCCACTGAACAGTACGGTTTTGTTATGAGTTTCCCAAAGAAGCCACTCCTTGCAAATGCAACTTTCAAAGAGGAGCATCTGGTAAAACAGACTGGAACGATAAGTATGCATGATCCAGCAAGCCCAAAGGAGCAGACAGTCAGTCATTTCTTAACCCGCTTTGTCCTGTACAAGGTTTTGGGGGTCTGCTGGAGCCTATTCCAGCTAGCACAGGGTGCACGGTGGGGAACAAACCCTGGACAGGGCGCCAGTCAATCATAGGGCACACACACACACACCAAGTACACACTAGGGCCAAGTTAGCAATGCCAATTCACCAGGTCTTGGACTGTGGGAGGAAAGCGGAACACCCGGAGGAAAGCCACATGAACACGGGGAGAACATACAAACTCCACTGAGACGTGAATGGTGGTCTCCTTGCTGAGAAGCAGCAGCGCTACCACTGTGCCACCCCCAAGGGAACAGAGCTATGGTAATGGCAGAGTATTGAAGGAGGAGAAGAGTTATTCTGTGGGTACCACGTTTTGTAATTTTCTTGCAGTAGAAACATAAAAATAAGTTATATAAATGACAGAGTGCTTCACAAACTGCCTAAGTAGCTTTCAGTCCATGAAAATTGTCAGTCAGTGAACAATGTCCTTAAGAAAAACAATACTGTAATGAATAATTGAAATGGAGCTGCAGTGCAAGTACAACGCAGACAGGCCACCACTTCTCAGGCACCTTTTACAAGTGCTGCTCGGAGACATCAGAGCTACGGTTGCAATGGCTAAAGCAGCTGTAACTGACCCTACAAGCCCATTATTATTGGCACAGGTATGCTTTCTGTTAACTGCCAGGAAAGCAAAAAATAGTGGCTGCCTTATAAGTACCTTTCAGCATGGAAAAGGCACTATATAAATAAAATGGATTATTTTTATCATTCTTATACCAAGGTTTCAGTTGAATCCATGCTGCGACAGCACGTTTTCTAATTTTGAACTAACCACCCATCCACCAATCTGTTTTCTGAACATGCTTCATCAAGTTTTGGGGAAAAGGAAAGCAAAAGTGTATCCCATCAGCTTCTAACATGTGCCAACTCTGGACAAGGCTACCATGACATAACATTCTCAGAACAAATAAATGTGACTACCAGCTCATCACAGGGTCCACACAGGCACAAACGTACACCACACCAAATTTACTAAACCTAATACACATGGATGTGGGCAGAAAAAGACAACAGCCAATGAAAAACCCATATAGACACGGGAAAATGTACAAACACTACATTGACATTATCTGAGAGGGGGATATGAAGCCACAACACTGGATCCATGAGGCAAAAGTCTATATAAAGTGTGTCTGTGTATATGTGTGCATGTATATGTGCAATATATATATATATATATATATATTGTGGAGACTGGCCCGGACACAGACAGGCAGACACGTTCATGTTAACCACCACACGTTTATTAACAGCTATTTACAGTCACAAGTGCACCACAAATAAGTCCCCTAAGTCCTGGCCACAACAATGCCTTGCTTCAGACCGCCTCCTTCTCTCCTCTCCAGCTCAGTCCACTCTGCTCCCGACTCTCGCCCTTGTCTGAAGGCAGGCGGCCCCTTTTATACACACCCGGATGTGCACCAGGTGCTTCCCAGCAATCTCCCATCGACACTCCCCCGTGTGGCAGAAGTGCCAGCTGCGTACCCGGAAGCACTCCGGGTGTCCTCAGTCTTCTTCCCCCCGGCCCTCCCGGGTGTGGTGGAAGTGCCGAGGTCCAGGGCTCCAAAGGCATGGGGGCGCCCTCTGGCGGTGACCACGGGCCCCTATAGGGTTGAGCTTCTAAGCTCTGTACCCGTGGTCCCCAAAGGAACCAGGGCGGTCACCCCCACAGGGTCTAGGGAAGGCTTAAGCCCACCTCCGGTCTTCCTAGACGTCCCGGCCGGGTCGCCACCCCAGCCATCTCTGACAATACTCAAATAAATGTTTCCTATGCCAGACCAGGGGTTGACACTGTTCTTTTACACTTTCTCCTCTATTCACTCAGAAGACCAGGTGCCCAACATACTTTTTCCTGCAGCATTTCCAGGTGTGGTAGAAACGCTACTAAATAGGGCCATGCAAAAGTCCAGGTGACCCCTGGCGGTGGTCACGGGCCCCAGCATGGTTGAGCTTCCATCTGTCAGTCCCGGAGAGAAAGGGTCTTGAAAATACTCTCTGCCCCGGTCCTGTCATACTCCAGGTAAGGGTTCCGGCCATCAGCCACTATATATATATGTAGCCTACAGAACTAGACTGAAAGACCATTTAAAGGCTTTTGCAGGTGTTTTGAGTTAATTAGCTGATTAGATTGTGGCACCAGGTGTCTTCAATATTGAACCTTTTCACAATATTCTAATTTTCTGAGATACTGAATTTGGGACTTTCATTAGTTGTCAGTTGTAATCATCAAAATTAAAAGAAATAAACATTTGAAATACATCAGTCTGTGTGTAATGAATGAATTTAATATACAAGTTTCACTTTTTGAATGGAATTACTGAAATAAATCAACTTTGTCATGATAGTCTAATTTTATGACCGGCACCTGTATATATATATATGTATATACATATATATATGTAGAGAGAGAGAGAAACAGAAAGTTTTTACAAGATGTAAGAGAGCTAATCTTGAGCACCACACATGTCTTCTGGGAGTACGTAGTTTATGTGAAAAACACACCGATTGGGTTTGTTTCAGTTTTGAATTATGTCATTTGGCTTCAAGAATGCAGCCAAAAGGTCTTTATGACAAATGACACTTGTGGAAGGGAATTAATGTCGTAACTTTCTATAAAGGTCCCCGTGAACACCTACAATACTGAGAGTGGTTATGTGATCAACTCTACCAAGCCAATATAAAACTCAAAAGTATTTTTTAAGAAACGGGTATTTTGTTCAAAATGAAAACATCACTGAAGGTCTTGAGTAATGAAAGATTAATATTATGCAAGTGATCCAAATTAATTACATTTTTGAAGATAGTTTGTACAATCAGCACACTATGGCCCACTGATATATTGGCTTCATTGTAACATCTGGCATTAGTAGAGGATATTTTGTATTCTTTTTATTATCTAGAAATGAATAAGTGATTCAGATAATGACTGCGTAATCCCACAACAATCTGTATATAATAAAGAAATCTTTCATAAAAAGGGTCCTTTAATGGTAATGCTGCACTTGTGCATGCACATTTGTATACACATCTTATATATATAAATATACTGTATACATGTTCACTTTGTTAAAGGTCCCAGCAAGCTGAAGTCCAACAAAGACCAAGAGAGCTCCTGCCCTGAACTGAACAACATCCACCACAGAGTACACTCATGCAAACACTAACACCGGTGGGCAGAAGCTGACCTGACAGAATTACATTCAGTTTATTTTTATAGAGTGCACTTCCTTTGACAAGTTGAGACTGCTATACCTTTTAAAAATATGACATGACATTATAGGACAGAAAACATTGATGCAGTATGTACAGTATATATAAGTAAACATTATCTGACAAGGAGGACTTTTTGTGCCTCCTCAACCCAGGACAATGAGTGCTGAAGTTCAAAATCTTTATCAAATATTAGGGATTTGTTAAGTAAAGAATTACAAGGAAAGGATGATGATACAGAAAACAAGACATCAATAAAAATAAACATAAAGTAAACACTGCGTGCCCCACAAGGAATCCCTATATAGTTTCTCCGGCCTATTTGTTAGGTGGGGAGCAGTAAGTTGCTGCCTATATTTCAGTGCTTTAAGGTGAACGCTGTGTTGGACTTATTTTTGTAACCCCCACCCCAAATTCTCTCCCCTCCTTTCTGCCTAAGCACAACTTCAGTTCTCCCTCTGTTCAGCCTACACTGCAGGACACAGCAGCAGGGTGGCATTGCCATGGGACTCAAGCAGGACTGCACGGACCCTAAGCATCAATTAAGTGGGACACAAATCCAATAAAGCCTTCACACCTCATATCATGTTCTTTGGTCAAATATCCTTACAAATAAAAGTCACACATTGTTTAGTTCACTTACCACTTTTACGTTTCTTTCACTGCAGGGTACGAAACATCGCAACTCACACTTGAAGTGCCTGACATACAGCTGCTGTGTGGTCAAACGTTTGAAACATCCAACACTGCCATTTTAACTTTTGTAATATAACAACAACTGAAAATAAGTGCCGTCAGAAAACCGCCTGCCTTTACATTTGTCATTTTATTAGGCAGGCAATTCTCTTTGCAAGTCTGATACCAACACAAATCTACATAGGTGTGGCGTTCACTTTAATAGGAGAGGGTCTCACTTTGACATAAATAACAATGTGTCAGCATTTGTCATGTTTAGATTTCAAGTTCTTGTTAGATGGCCATTTTGGACACCATCTTCAATAGATTCTATTTTTACTCGGAATTACAAAAGAAGAAGAAGGTAAACACAACGCTTGGACGCCATGAGCCTACTGTGACATCTGGAGTGTTTCAGTTAACAATTTTAGCAGGAAGGTGGCAACATTTAAGTTTGGCTGCTCACTCATCAGTGGAAATTTCTTACCTAGACAACACACCACATGCACATGTTTCTCTCAACCTCAAGAAATAACTTCTGAGCACACAAGCAGCCAAACACTTAGTTCTGCAGAAGAGCTGGTATGCCATATCATGTAATAAAGCACGTGTGTTGATGGCGTGCAGCCACAGCAGTACCACACTGTGGCTTGTCTTAGAACATATTGATCGTGCTAGGCTCCTAAAGCATATTAATAATAGTGCACAGCTAAATGGTAAAGGACTGTAAGAACATATTAAGTTAAGGTCAAAATTTCAGTCAATACAAAGTTCTAGAGAACCCTGGTGAAATGTCAAGTTGGCACCTCTAGTCTTCCTATAGTTAACCACAGAACCAGCTGTGATTGATGATTCTTGTAGAAAACAAATCAGAGGTTTGTTCTGCCATTGGTGTCAATTTCTTAGTAGAGTAGTGGGAACAATAACCTGATCAAAATCGCAACACCAATAAGTAATATGAACAACGCCATTAACAGACATTTGGACTTGAACCCCGGCATAGGCAGGCTTGAAAAGAAGAACATACACGTAATAAATAAGACTTTATGACCAACACCCTTCAGACCCCACCTCATTAACCCCCCGCGCCATATCAACCTTCTCTCACCCTCTTTATTTGCTAGATACTGTCTTGGATTCCTGTATGTCTAATCATTTTCTTCTAAAGATGACTCCTGATAAGAGTTGAAAGCTTAGGAATAAAGAAAACTGTCTTGGCTCATTTTCTCCCTTTGTGGATTCCAAGCTATAAATATGCAAACCGTATCACAGACCTTCGCTTCCACAGTAAGCAGACTACACCCTGCTAAAATAACCGGTTGTGAACCTTGATTTAAATTCCTTAGGTCTAATAGAAACTTTATAATATAATATGAAGTCTTTGCAAACATAGAATGCTCATGCAGATGCCACCCAGAAGGCACCATACTGAGAAATCAAACTGTGAACTGGCATCACAAGCCAAGGTGTAACAGAGTAAAGGCAGAGCGCTACAGACAGAGGGCACAGATGGAGCCTTCTCAAGAGTACCAAAAGGTTCAACGACTAACCAAGGAAAGAAAACTGCAAGAACCATCGAGTGGATAAGTATGCGAAAACCTTCAATATTGATACGATTGGTCCAAAGGCTGACTGGCACATTCAGGCCAAGGTTCTCTGCCTCTGTCTAATATGTAAATGTAATAAAAGCAAATGGGATTAGAATCCCTTTTTTGGGGCAGTGGCTTGTATTATTTTATCCTCAGTAAGCAATTTCCATGTCTCTTCAAAACTTGGGAGAAGTTGTGGTTTGCCTATTGTGTCATGGACACCTTAATTTCTCTATCTGTTTGTACTGCAAGCCTAACCACAGGCCTCTGTGTACAACTGAAGGTATCCAGAGGTATTGTGGATGACACTGATCGCTAGTCGAGGCTGGGACAGGGATTCAAGTACGGTACTGGATGTATTGACACAGAAACTGGGTCACAAATACACAGTAGCCCCTCTTCTAAATAACAATGCATGCGGTCAGGCAGGGCCTGTAGCACTTCACACTGCCACTGCAAGACTTGAGGCAATGACGAGGTGAACCCAAGCCTACTGTTCTGTTCTCACCTCCCCCTTCTTCAGAAAAATGACATTTCAAACTTTAAGGCCTCAATTCACTTTATTTTTTCCATCTGCAGTTTCAAAACCACCCAGAAGAGTGTACCACATGCAACGTCACTTGCTGATGTCAGTGTGAGCATCTGGTTTGAGGTTAGCAAGCCCACGGCGGAGAAGGCATTTGAAGGCGTTAGGTTAGACGTAAAGATGCCGACCACTCTGTAGACCGAGAGTGTGGGCCTAAACACTATGTAGCACTCCTAAAGATTAGTGGTGGGCAGAGCAGGGGACAAATTTGTCAGCAAGACCTTCAAAGCAGTTTCTTTAGAGTCTTCTGAAATAAACGGCCCAACTGAGATGCTGTGGATGGTGTCACTTAAGAATTGGCTGCTCAGTAATGAAGGTAGCTTACCTCTGGGAAAGTATCCGGCTGATAGATTAGAACAGTGTTTCTCAAACTCAGCCCTGAAGACACCCTGTGTATGGTGTCGGCCATCATACCTGTGGCTGAAGGTTTTTGTTCTAACCATTTTCACACCCAATGAGTCATTTTCACATTTTCTAACTAATCTCATTTAATCAGCTGGATTTTTCTTTCTTTCTCTTTTATTTTGTATTTTGAAAATCCCAGCAATGTGTTTTTTACATTTAGAAATAGTTGTATTTTCCGTGTAGCTTTAAATGCTTAACTCTTGTTGTTTTCCTTATGTGTGTGTGTGTGTGTGTGTGTGCAGTTTTCTTCCTTAGTTGTATCCTAATAATAACAATTAACAACATGCACAGCAGACACCTGGCTAAAAGACATTCAACGGTAAATGGCTACCACAATTTTAGTGTCAGGCCCACTAATGTGCTCATTAGTAAATACTGGATTCATTAACCAGAGAATCTGAAAAAAACATGATGATGAGGATGATCCAAGTTATTATTATTATTATTCACATCTTTCAAATTGGAAAAAAACATTAAATTAACCCCATCATACATAAATGCTTGGTAACTCCTAATATAAAAAGTGACAAGTGAGTTTCGTAGTTTCTACATTGACCCCAAAAAATAGGAAGTGTGGTAAAAAAACAGCTGCTTAATTAGGCCAGGCATCCAATTAAAAACAGAAGAGGCTTGGAGCAAACAACCTGCAGGACTACGCAGGAGAATCTCTGGACCAGAGCATCGCCACAGGAATGGAAGCTTAAAGGAGCCCCGGGTGCGGCCGTCAGCACGGTCTAGAATGGGTGACCCTTCCATTTACGTTACGTCTAATCCCTTTCTCCTGGGTGACTTACAACATCTGAGGTACAGTTGTTTACAATTCTCTTTGTTTTATCAGTTGGATCACAGGCAGATGAAGTGACTTGCTCAAGGTCTCAATCTGTCAGTAGTGGGACTTGGACCCACAATCTCTGGCTTTGAAGTTCAAAGCCTTAATTAACCTCTACACCACGTTAACGGCTCACCCTTCTGATATCCCCATTTCTTAACAGTCAACAAGCAGTGGAAATTTTTCAAAATTCTTTTTCCTCTAGGCCAGCATTATTAGTTATTTGCAGTGGACTTTCTTGTTTAGGTTTGAGACAGACTCAGGGCTTCCCCATGGAATTGCACTTACACTCTGAATGCCTGTCATGGCTTTTGCAATGAGCACTATGCAAACTAGCAGGGAGACCAAACTCCCCCACCACCCCGCCTCAGCCACTATCACCACGATCCCACATGTTCAATTCAACAACCATACTTTATATTCTATGTACGTAGCTAGCCTGATGTTTTATTTACATCTATATCACAGGGAAAGTCCCAACAAATACTGTAATTGTAGTGAAATAAAACAAAAAGCAAGCAGGCTTGACTAGTTGTGCCTGACCAAAATTATCAATGCAAAATGAAACCGTAAGCATGTCTGCCAGGAAGATGTCACTTGGGCAGAGTTTCAAAATTCCCCTTTACAAAAGGTGACACATTCACTTGGCACAGTAATGAATGCAGGAGCAGATTCTCCATTTCTCTGTAACTGCCATAACTTTTTAAGATATAAATTCCACCCGCTCACAGGTGTCGGCGCAGTCCCTGGTGAGAAGATGGGCTTCTGTATGTCACCAGTGTCCATTAAAAAATGTCGTCAATCAGTTATCCATACATCCATCCATGAGTGCTAATCAGTGCATCTATGAAATATGAAAGGAAAAGCCCACAGTGACACAGGGAGAACATGCAAACTCTTCATGGAGAATACTATGACCAGGATTCATTCCTGGGACCCTGGGTCTATAAGGAAACAGAACTAGCCACTGTGCCATAATAACCAGTATCAATGACTCTTAGCTGTATCACAGTGGAATGTAAAATTGTCAGGGAAGTGATCACTTTTTATAGTCACTACACAGAGTCCACTTTGTGAACTTAAATTAGTTACCCAGTGGCCTTTCCCTCATTTAGCACGTTGCGCTCACAGCGTGTACAGCAATTTCATTCTGCCCTAATCCTTGGCTCTATGTCACAAGGTTCATAAAAGACCCCCTTTATGAACTTTTTCACATTTTATTTTGTAAAAATGTAGAAACTTGCTGATCATAATAAAAAAAACACTGTTTTACAAATGTATCTGATTCAGCAATGAAAACAAATGTGCATTGTTAGCCTAAGGCAACTTTCTTTTTTAATGAGTGACTGGAATTGATTAATCTCTTCCGTTGTTAACTGTCTTTCAAAGTCATCTAATCAACTGAATGAATTCATGACATATCTCTCTTTGGGATCAACTACAGATGGTGACTACAGCTCCTCTGCAAAACTGCTTAATGGAATCAAAGGGGCAAATCCAAACAGGGGAGCAGAGCTGGCTATTCTGTTCCGAGCTGTAAGTTCTGTTTTGGTGGTAAATTATCCCAAGGGCACGTTAAAAAATTGGAGTCAACGTCACACTTCTGGGTTGCTTTATCTGAATCCAGGCTTGGAAGATCGGTCGAAGCCTAGATGGGCTCTAGAGAATATCTTTCAAAAGTGTGATAGAAACCTCTCGCCACAGAGGAGATCTGCCATCCATCACAATACTGACCCAAAATCATAGCCACAGTGGATGGACTATAAACAAAATATCCATGATTTGGAGTGGCTTGAACCCTGGCCCAAATGAGAATATGTGGAAGGACTTGAAAACAGATGCTCTGCAATGGTCCAATTCTAGCATTTTGTGCAAAAGAGAATTTTCAAAACGCAGAAGTATCCATATGTGCAAAAGTCTCGATTGCTTCATAGAAAACAAGAGTAATTACATGGCATTCATTTATAAGTTGTAGTTTTTTCTTTTGTTGACAAACTGCAAAAAATTCCAATTAAATAAAGTAGAAAAGAATCCTGTGTTGTAACATCAAAGATGACAGAACATCCTTAGCTGAGGGTGTGCAGTCAGTTCTTTTTTTTTGCTGCTGCATTACTAAGTTCACACTATGACTAACTACACTTACCTTCACTTCGTCTTTAAGAACCACCATGTTGTGTACAAATTCAAACCCTATTTTCTATTTGGTTCAGTAAAACAGATGATTACATTTTTCTTTGCCCGCTAAAAGCTTTTAAAAAATAGGAACTGAAGGAAAGCCCAAAAAAGTTTAAGGAACTAGATGAAGCTAAATTAGTCTTTGTTCCCTGGATATTACAGGAACTTGTAAAGTGCTGAGAGTTTAGAAAAGAAAAGACAACAGAATCTTTAATAACCAGCATTACCAGTCCCTATTTGTGAGAAGAACCCGAGACTTGGAAGGAGGGGATACTGGCAAACACTGGCGTCTTAGAATGCATTTGACTCACTTATTCATCATTCATTGTCCAAAAATGTTGTCAAGTACAGGATCTCAGAGGTACTGGCTGTCACATACTCAGCCATGCTCTGCTTTGTCCATTCCCAAATATTTTGTGCTCCAAATTCAGTTTGTCACATTTGTTTTCTTGCCTAAGACAACTGCACACACCTTCTGCCACCCACATACAAGCTCATAGCTTCAAATGATAAAGCATTCGTGCAAATTATCCAGCATATGCTTACTGCAAGATAGTGCTCCACCTTTGAGACCATCCATGTGTCTCCTCTCATTACTGGTCCCTGGGCCTATATGAGGCACTTCTTAGATGTAATGCCTATTCAGGATTAATAGGACAACCTTGTTGCATTCTTGCAGTATCAGCCATGTCTCCTTAATTATTTTCAATATATTATTTGCTTGGGGGTCTAGGTCAAAGCTGCTATGGTTCACATTTTTAAATAAAAAAGAAGCCAGATTTTAAAGACTTTCTCAACGTGACAGCCAAGTCAGAAGTTTTCTGTCTTTTTAATTTTCTTCTTTGTTCAGGCCAAAGTCAGCCAATCAGTCATTTTGCAACCTGCTATATCCTAACACAGGGTCGCAGGGATCTGCTGGAGCCAATCCCAAGCAGCACAGGGCGCAAGGCAAGAAGAAATTATATTTATTCTTTTACTTATCTACCTATTTATGTATTTATTTCTTTAAAGAGTTTCTGTAGAAAGCAACATTTATCACTGGAGACAAACTTCTATCTATCTATCTATCTACAGTGGTGTGAAAAACTATTTGCCCCCTTCCTGATTTCTTATTCTTTTGCATGTTTGTCACACAAAATGTTTCTGATCATCAAACACATTTAACCATTAGTCAAATATAACACAAGTAAACACAAAATGCAGTTTTTAAATGATGGTTTTTATTATTTAGGGAGAAAAAATCCAAACCTACATGGCCCTGTGTGAAAAAGTAATTGCCCCCTTGTTAAAAAATAACCTAAGTGTGGTGTATCACACCTGAGTTCAATTTCCGTAGCCACCCCCAGGCCTGATTACTGCCACACCTGTTTCAATCAAGAAATCACTTAAATAGGAGCTGCCTGACACAGAGAAGTAGATCAAAAGCTAGACATCATGCCAAGATCCAAAGAAATTCAGGAACAAATGAGAACAGAAGTAATTGAGATCTATCAGTCTGGTAAAGGTTATAAAGCCATTTCTAAAGCTTTGGGACTCCAGCGAACCACAGTGAGAGCCATTATCCACAAATGGCAAAAACATGCAACAGTGGTGAACCTTCCCAGGAGTGGCCGGCCGACCAAAATTACCCCAAGAGCACAGAGACGACTCATCCGAGAGGTCACAAAAGACCCCAGGACAACGTCTCAAGAACTGCAGGCCTCACTTGCCTCAATTAAGGTCAGCGTTCACGACTCCACCATAAGAAAGAGCCTGGGCAAAAACGGCCTGCATGGCAGATTTCCAAGACGCAAACCACTGTTAAGCAAAAAGAACATTAGGGCTTGTCTCAATTTTGCTAAGAAACATCTCAATGATTGCCAAGACTTTTGGGAAAATACCTTGTGGACTGATGAGACAAAAGTTGAACTTTTTGGAAGGCAAATGTCCCGTTACATCTGGTGTAAAAGGAACACAGCATTTCAGAAAAAGAACATCATACCAACAGTAAAATATGGCGGTGGTAGTGTGATGGTCTGGGGTTGTTTTGCTGCTTCAGGACCTGGAAGGCTTGCTGTGATAGATGGAACCATGAATTCTACTGTCTACCAAAAAATCCTGAAGGAGAATGTCCGGCCATCTGTTCGTCAACTCAAGCTGAAGCGATCTTGGGTGCTGCAACAGGACAATGAACAAAACACACCAGCAAATCCACCTCTGAATGGCTGAAGAAAAACAAAATGAAGACTTTGGAGTGGCCTAGTCAAAGTCCTGACCTGAATCCAATTGAGATGCTATGGCTGTATGGCATGACCTAAAAAAGGCGGTTCATGCTAGAAAACCCTCAAATAAAGCTGAATTACAACAATTCTACAAAGATGAGTGGGCCAAAATTCCTCCAGAGCGCTGTAAAAGACTCCTTGCAAGTTATCGCAAACGCTTGATTGCAGTTATTGCTGCTAAGGGTGGCCCAACCAGTTATTAGATTCAGGGGGCAATTACTTTTTCACACAGGGCCATGTAGCTTTGGATTTTTTTTCTCCCTAAATAATAAAAACCATCATTTAAAAACTGCATTTTGTGTTTACTTGTGTTATATTTGACTAATGGTTAAATGTGTTTGATGATCAGAAACATGTTGTGTGACAAACATGCAAAAGAATAAGAAATCAGGAAGGAGGCAAATAGTTTTTCACACTACTGTATCTATCTATCTAATTATCTTGTGACATTTTTAAATAAGTGCAACTTATTATTGCTATTTTAATGTAGTCCTATATTAATGAAGTTATTGACTAGAGCTATGGGTTCACAACCTGCACAATACGATATCTCAGAAGATACATGAGAGAGCACACACAAGGAAAAAAAAAACAGGATAACTTGTTCTTTAAAACACATAGTGGCTGAACCCGTGTCTCTGTGCTCTGCTCTGCTCCATTTCCCAGTGCTCCTGCTGCAAGACTTCACTCCTGTCTCACCCAACCACCTCACTCTCCTTTACCGTGTCTACTGCCCATGCCAATTTGAAATCTTACACAGGTCCAACATAACCCCAATCTCTTGCTTTCCTCCTCTTTGAGTCAACCCATGCCAAAATCAACACTACACGGAAGCCATGCATCAAAACTGAGGGATTTTTGCAAAAAAGAGAATCTTAGCAGGTTTATGTTCTTTTCCTTACCCCTGCCAGTCCCCAAAAGAAGCAGGCTACACAATTGTGTGTGTCTCTCTCTGTTTCGCAGGTTGAATCCACCAACATTAAAATATCTTTAGTTTTGGTAAACAGTTTTAGTGTGCCATGTTTGTAATAGTAGTAGAAATTGTCAGACTAATGCAGGAATAAAGAAGAATGCTAGCAATTATTAATAGTAAAATAAACCCATCTGATATCTACTTTTAGTGTTTACTTATACTAATCAACAGTGGAAAGCTGCTGTTTCAGAAACTGTTGTCAAAATGCATCTTCACCCTTGCTTAAAAAATAAATACAGGAACAGGGAAAACCAGAAGCAGAACTGTGTAACCAAGAAGCAGACTCGGTCCGCACATTCACTTTTAGTTATTTTGCTGTTTTGTTTTTTTTACCTCAAGTAGTATGTAACTTGTGAATATGTCATTTCATCTGAATTCTTATGTAGTAGTATTTTTTTTTTTTTTTTTGCAAATTAAAAGAATGAAAGTTTTAGCCTATTTTTTTATTCCATATCAAGCCACATTTTTATTCTTGCATTAAAGAAATAACTACTTAAAAAAGTATTTGTCTTTCATAGGAAAAATGAATATACACATAGCTAAAATAAAAAAAAACTCAGTTAAAAAAAATCATTCAAAAAGCATTCGATGTTCACAAGAACAACTAAAAGACATAAAAAATACACCAAAAAATCTGTAATCACTTATTAAAATCCAAAAACACAATATTAGGGATGGAAGTTGAAGACGCGTCACCTTTAGTTGCCTGTACCTAGTAAGAGTTCAGTACTTACTGATTTAAGACAAAGCAAACTGTGATATTATGAAACATTTAATTCCTGGAGGTTACATGCCAACGAAAAAAGTTGAGAACCCCTGGCCGACAGATATTTGACCAAATAGTGTCAATAGTCTGCTGAAGTTCTGAGTTTTCTTTGATTGGCATGTCTACTATTGTACTAAATCACGCATTATAAATAGTTAGCAGTAACCAAGAATCCAATATCATCTCCACTTTGGAGTACTAGATTTATATTATACCAGTTATAATAACGTGCAGTGAATACACTTGACTTATAGTTTTCATACTTTTTCTCTGTACGTTTAGCATTCGTTTTCTTAGAGGTTGATACGCAGCTGCTTCGTGAGCAGCTTTTGTTTTCTCCACCCTAGCGGCCCGCTTCGTCTCTTTCTTTCATCAGCATCTTTTCGCATTAAAACTGATTAAGGCAGTGTTTGTGTTGCAATTATTTTGTACGTTATTCTTTAGTTTTCACTTAAGCTGGCACTTAAGTGTTCAATCTGGCTCAGGAATGATTTAAAATGAAGAGGTTGGGGAAATGATGGCAAAGGAGGTGGGGATGAGAACGGCACACGTACGCATGCGTCGCACGGCCGCCCTACTGCCCACTGCCGAGAGTGGATTCTACAATAAAATAAAAATAAAGAGTTTAATAAAAAATCATCACCCGGAAAGCAGACGTCACGTAGTATATGTGTACCAAATTTCAGGTCAATAGGTCAAACGGTTTCCGAGCAACAGGTGATTTTTAAATCCTGGACAGACAAACGGGCAGCCACTGTAGCGTATTATATAAGAAGATTACTGTGTTGGGGGTATGGGGGGTCAGATTTTATAACGTTTTGGGGGCCTCCGCTTGAAAATGTTCGGGAAGCCCTGAGCCAACCGACAGATGAGGCATATATGAACGCGTATGACTGCGGTTTTTAACCTTTGTTCTTGACAGTATAATCCGTAACCTTTGGGTCCCTTTATGTCTGACCACGCGTGCGCCCTACGCGTCCTTCGCCTATGCAACGTCTACTTGACTTTAGGCTTGTTGAGCATCACTTCGAATCGGCAACCTTTCGCTGTGCAGGCTTTCGCTGTGCAGGGTGAAGTTTTATCTGCTCGACTTTGTTGTGAATTCATTCCCGAGTAAATACAAAATACTGAGTGCTCTCAATCGTAGTCACGTAACCCCGTCCGCCAATCCACCCCACTCTGGGAAAAGCCCACTGCTGCCTTGCTAAGTTTGTTTTGGAGCCCACCTTGCCGATAACTTTGAAAAGGAGAACAAACATTCCACCTTAACATATTCTTGGCTGAAAGCCGATGCATCCAAAATCCAAGTTCTGGTTCTGCTGCACACTCAACCCATTTATAGGGATCGGTGCAATGCGTGAATGTCCCCCGTCGCTGCAAGGACCCTGAAATCCTCGCTGCCAAGCGAGGGTGGGGAAAATATCTGACAGTCACACACAAAGCCCACGTGGGCAGCGTGAATCGTAAATCAATCAGTTCGTCCGACGCGATTTCGGGTAAGGAGAATGCGCTTCAAAAAAGCCCAAACACTGACGCAAATCCGACTACAACAACCAAACAACTACACAGACGCGCGCGCTGCCACGCGAAACACGAGCGTTTAGCGCGCGCGCGTTCAAAAGTGATTATCGGCGCAGTCACGTGAAGAGGAGGTTACTCAAGACGAGTGAGCTGCGTGAATCACAAGTTCTGTTGAAGTGAAGCTGACACGCCTACGCACTCCAGCGACTGGCGCACTGTGAGCAGACGAGCAGCTGCGACTCGGCTCGGCGGACGGGACTTCAGGTATGTGCCTCTCTTTAAACGTACTCAAAGCGTTGTACAGACCGGGTGACGTGATAGCAGAGATCAGAAACCTCGTTTAACTCGTGGAATGAAGGTCTCTTTAGTCAAGGGTTCATAGTAAGAGGGTCTTTAAAAAAAACAGTAGACTGACTATAGGGGACACGGGTCGGGACTATGTCCAGTACCGTTTACCAAAGTGTCAACTACATTAAATGAGGATGGGGTTATACGAACACCGATATACAAACTCTGTACTGTAAAAATGAAGTGAGAGTGTTGAAGCTTAAGAAACAGCAAATACTGCGGCTTTGACAATTAGGAGAGACCCATAGAAGGAACGAATGTGTTTACTAGACAACCAGGAATGTGGGGTCTACGGATGACTGAGTAAGAGCTGGGTGTTTATTTATAATAGAACAGTTCATTTGACCTAGACTGGAAGTCCAAAAATAAACATATAACACATCCAGTTACTTCTTTCACTTAAATTCCTCTTGCATTCATTCATATAAATATGAATCACAACTAAATTGACACTTCAGGCTTGCCACGTTTGGAAGCATATGATATAAAGTCTATTTATACTTTTAGAATTAAATTATTTAAATAGATATATAAGATACATCTCAATATTAAATTATTTAAATAGATGTACATTTACTGTAAATGTACAGTGGTGTGAAAAACTATTTGCCCCCTTCCTGATTTCTTATTCTTTTGCATGTTTGTCACACAAAATGTTTCTGATCATCAAACACATTTAACCATTAGTCAAATATAACACAAGTAAACACAAAATGCAGTTTATAAATGATGGTTTTTATTATTTAGGGAGAAAAAAAATCCAAACCTACATGGCCCTGTGTGAAAAAGTAATTGCCACCCTTAGCAGCAATAACTGCAATCAAGCGTTTGCGATAACTTGCAATAAGTCTTTTACAGCGCTCTGGAGGAATTTCGGCCCGCTCATCTTTGCAGAATTGTTGTAATTCAGCTTTATTTGAGGGTTTTCTAGCATGAACCGCCTTTTTAAGGTCATGCCATAGCATCTCAATTGGATTCAGGTCAGGACTTTGACTAGGCCACTCCGAAGTCTTCATTTTGTTTTTCTTCAGCCATTCAGAGGTGGATTTGCTGGTGTGTTTTGTTCATTGTCCTGTTGCAGCACCCAAGATCACTTCAGCTTGAGTTGACGAACAGATGGCCGGACATTCTCCTTCAGGATTTTTTGGTAGACAGTAGAATTCATGGTTCCATCTATCACAGCAAGCCTTCCAGATCCTGAAGCAGCAAAACAACCTCAGACCATCACACTACCACCACCATATTTTACTGTTGGTATGATGTTCTTTTTCTGAAATGCTGTGTTCCTTTTAAGCCAGATGTAACGGGACATTTGCCTTCCAAAAAGTTCAACTTTTGTCTCATCAGTCCACAAGGTATTTTCCCAAAAGTCTTGGCAATCATTGAGATGTTTCTTAGCAAAATTGAGACAAGCCCTAATGTTCGTTTTGCTTAACAGTGGTTTGCATATTGGAAATCTGCCACGCAGGTTGTTTTTGCCCAGTCTCTTTCTTATGGTGGAGTCGTGAACACTGACCTTAATTGAGGCAAGTGAGGCCTGCAGTTCTTTAGACGTTGTCTTGGGGTCTTTTGTGACCTCTCGGATGAGTCGTCTCTGCGCTCTTGGGGTAATTTTGGTCGGCCGGCCACTCCTGGGAAGGTTCACCACTGTTCCATGTTTTTGCCATTTGTGGATAATGGCTCTCACTGTGGTTCACTGGAGTCCCAAAGCTTTAGAAATGGCCTTATAACCTTTACCAGACTGATAGATCTCAATTACTTCTGTTCTCATTTGTTCCTGAATTTCTTTGGATCTTGGCATGATGTCTAGCTTTTGAGGTGCTTTTGGTCTACTTCTCTGTGTCAGGCAGCTCCTATTTAAGTGATTTCTTGACTGAAACAGGTGTGGCAGTAATCAGGCCTGGGGGTGGCTACGGAAATTGAACTCAGGTGTGATACACCACAGTTAGGTTATTTTTTAACAAGGGGGCAATTACTTTTTCACACAGGGCCATTTAGGTTTGGATTTTTTTTCTCCCTAAATAATAAAAACCATCATTTAAAAACTGCATTTTGTGTTTACTTGTGTTATATTTGACTAATGGTTAAATGTGTTTGATGATCAGAAACATTTTGTGTGACAAACATGCAAAAGAATAAGAAATCAGGAAGGGGGCAAATAGTTTTTCACACCACTGTATATAAATGTTGCATTGATTTGAATTGTTCTTTCAATGTTTTATATTTGTAGATATGTCTGTAAGTATTCTCAATATGCAAGTGTTATATTGCAATGAAATTGACCTGATTATTTACTAGAGAATTCAGAAGTGTCAAGATGTAAGATATACTGACTGTATAGTTGGGAATTTAAGGAAGTGTTCCATAGCTGTGAGGTGGCACAGCTGACTCCAGTCAATATCTGTGTGATCTTCACATGTTCTCCATTCCCAGCATGGGTTTTCCTCCCGCACCCTAATGACAAGCAGGTAACTTAAAATTGTCCCAGTGTGCACAAGTGTTCCCTGCAATGGACTGACACCCTGTTGGTTCCTTTCCAGCATACGGTGTCACTGGGGTGGACTTTGGCCTTCTGTGACCCTAAACTTGATTCAGCAAGTTTGAAGTGGAGGCATATATTGTATATATAAACACATCGTGCTGGGAAACTGTTTACTGAGTACTGGAGAGCTGAGTGACTGTCTGCTAGTGAAGCTATATAGATTGGAGAAATATTATTTTTATAACCTAGTACTGTAGTAGTTACATAGTGTTATTGAGAGTTTCCTATTCCTCAGTCTCAAAATTGAATTTTAAGTGTTTGTCACTGACAGAACAGAAAGGATAATTTTGAGAATATTATATTATGACACTTTATGACAGCTTTCAAACAAATTATGGTTTTTGGAATAAATGATTTCAAGTGCTTAAAGAAAAGGATATTACATTTATGGAAGACAAGAGTGGATTTGAAAAGTACTTGTTAGAGTGCAGTTACTATCAATGTTTTAATAAAAAGAAAATCAAAACAGTGTTTTATTTTTCAAATGAATACTTATATGTTTCCATTTACAAAAAAATCAGGTTAGTGCTGGGATAGAATTAATTGATACAGGTCTGATCTTTAATACAATATGTCTCAGAGACCTATACTCTCATCTTCCATGGTACTAGCATGTATAGTATATTCTCAAAACATCTGATGACAATGATTCCTAAACTTTGTTTTTCTTATTTTTGTGATTCTTTGCTTATAAATTGTCTTTAATAAGAACAACAGATAGCAGTAGAGGTTATCTGCTGTATAAGACCTCATCATCTGTTCAATTAGAAAAACAGAATAAATCAGTGATATGGGGAAGCAGGTTAAATGAGTACAAGAGACCTGAGTCTCCAGGTAATTCCTGTTTTACTCACAGAGACACAAGATTAGGAGAGCATTTTTTTACAGTATATAGATATGGACACAAATAATAGTCCATTTGAGCAGCACATAATTCTGCATTTTGAAACCATGGACTCACATAGCTTCTCAAATATTTCAGAATGACAAAGAGACAAGCACATGCAAACCTCATGCAAGTATACACTGACATTTTGACAATTCTCTAGTAAATGCTCAGGTCAATTTCTTGGTAAAACAGAACTCAGAACTTATTTTTGACAGTCCAGATTTGAAAAACAGGAAGTTTAACTAGCCTCATTAGACAAAATACTTTAAAAACTGAAATGGTAAACCAGCAACTGCAAAAAAAAAAAAAATTCAAACTAAGGCCGTGAGTCTGTCAATGAAATATTATCCAGCAATCTTCTGGGCCTAGGGCTCAATGACAAGAGGCTATGTCTTCAGGATGGGCTATAGAAAATCCTTGCAGACACAGGGAGAACATGCATACTCCACATAGTGACCAGACTGGTAAATGATGACAGATCCTTGTCACTGCGAGGTAGCTGTGCAGACTAATATGCCACAAGAGTAGAAAGCATCGGGTGCTTAAAGTAATCATGTCTATTATCAATTTTGAGTAATAATGCGATTTGCTTTTCACAACTTAACGTAGAACAAGCCCCATGATATCCCCATCATGCCAGAGATTAGGAAGTGTGAATGTTAGATTTTTTTTAACATTTTTTGAAACTCTGGGCTTCAGAGCACAAGTCTTGGAAAGTCCAGCCCTGTCAGTGCCAGCATGTTCAGTTTAGAATGGAGATGTGGACGCATTAAGGAAGGAAAGAGGAATGATAGAGAAAATCGGAGGAAGAGAAAGAATGCAGTTAACATCAGTAAACCTGGCATAACCCGCAGAAACAAGAAGTGCTGCATGGACTTTGACTTCATGCCAGAAAAATGCAAGCAGAAGACTCAAGGATGGCAGTATTTAGTACTGCCTGATGAGATAAAATGGAACTGAAAGCGAGAAAGTTTCCAGGTCAATACCATCCATACTGCACAATGTCCAGCAAGTCAATTAACCAGTTTGTGCTCCACTGAAACAATTGCCATGCATCCTGATCTTCTAAATCACTGTATGGAAAGGCTGCAGCTAATCTGATAAAGATGAGAGAACTGCTGGTGGCCGCAAACTGAGTGGTGGGAGTACAGCGCAGACGTATTGAGACGGGAATCCCCTGAATGTAATATAAAGATTTCTGCAAATACCTATGTGACATCAGGACTGTGGGGGCTGACTGAGTGCATTTTTACAGGTCATCATCAGTGTGAGGCGGAAAGGAGTGTGAAGCACAAAGAGGGCAAGGCGTGTTTCTCGGTGTGGAGGTGACTGGATGCCTAGCGCATCATGAAGATCTTCACCGCTCTGTTGCCGCTAGCGATCTGCGGAGTTTTCCTAAGCTGCAGAGCGTTGGACACATGTGATAGTTGGGAGCCCGACAGAAGTAACATTAACAACGTCTGCTGCAAATTGTGTTCTGCAGGTATGTACCAGAAAAGAATGTAGCCGACACAGAGAAAGAGAATGCTGAGCATAAAGCTACGTATTGAAGTGCATGTGGTATGAGAAAGATGTGGTTAACACTAATGTAATGGAAGGCTTACAGAGAGTCAGGCAAGGTAACTGTCGAAAGTAGTATTTGTATTGCACTCAACCACTGACGGTCATCCATTTTTAAAAGTCAAGCTATAAGGCTTAATACCTACTGTGCACAAAAAAGGCTTTCTTATAAAATAGAAATTGAAGTTTTGTCGCTATTCTCAATCCCTTAAAAGAGTATTGGGCCTGCAGGTGGTGCCATAGTGCTGCTGTTTGTAATCTCGGTACTTTGTTCTTGTCAACCAGAGCAATATTTACTTGTATAGTATCTTTCGTGCTTGAGATGTGAGTGGGCTCTGCAGTGGAGGGCTACAATAGCCAGGTCTGTTTCCAGTCTTTAACCCACTGAATTGGATTAAGGTGTTTGAAATTGTTAAATTGCTTTGTACCGTACTAGCATTTAATCCTAAAATTCAAGTATTTACTTTTGGTAATTGTTTCATGCATGATTTTATTATCAGTGTTTAAATAAAAGTGTTCACCATGTTTATTATTATTAGAAAATGAAATAAAACACATAAAATTGTGAACTGACATTAAAAAGTAATAGATTATGACAGGCCGGCTGACAGTGCTAAGACATGCCCTCAGGTGCTGATCTTTTGTCATACTACTCAGTATGAACACGTACAGACACTCTGAGAAAACATGAGATGAGACTGAGTAGAATCCGCTATGCGACCTTAGGCCAGATAATACTGCATCCTCTAAATCCTGGACAGAGTCACCTCATTCTTTAGTTTACATTGGATATCAGATCAGTGGAATTCATCAGCCATGCAAACCATCAAAATAGAAGCAGAATCTGTAGCTTGAATAATCTAGTGGTCTTCTGTGGAACATTAGTTAACCATTGCAGAGACTGGGATCGGATTGCTTTGAATTCCATCTATTGTTGGAATTCAGCAGAAACAGATGTTGTTGATCTCTAACAGGAATTGGTCCAGTTCCGCAAGAAGTTTGTATCTTATCACCATTCACAAGGTTGTAAATCTGGGGATTCTGGTTTCATCTCTTAGTCCAAAATGATGCTGTTAGGTCAGTTGTTGTCTGCATATTGCTCCGTGATGAGTTTGTGTTACATCTGCCCAGCAATAGACTAACAATGGCTCCTGGCAGCTCTAGTCAGGATTAGGGAATATAGAAAGCAGATTACAGAATTGTATATATTAAAGTTTGCAGATTTGCTAACTAGAGGATTAAGACAAAACCAAAGTTATGAAACTGTGTTTTGGTTCTGTCGAGGTGTCTGTAAATCTCATGTGTTTGATCTCTGGTAGCCAGGCTTCTTTAAAATGAAAAATTAGTAATAAACAATAACAAGAAGAGAGAGTAGTCTACTGTTAAGAATATTTTAGCTGCTGGGGATCATAAAATAACAAAGCATGTTTCCTGCACATCCTTGCTTTTTGTTTATTAAACCAAGAAACAAAGGAGAACAGTAAATACTTAAGGAACCATCTGCAAATTATTTACCTGTTATTCCAAATGACCTTCTTAGGTGATATTTAGGTAGTGCATACTAGAACTAGAGCTCTTATATATATTTTTATCTGAAAATTTGTCTAAGGTTTTCGCCATACCGGAGTGTGTGGACCTGAGCCGTCCACTTTGTGTGTTCCCTGTCGGTCTGGCACCTTCAATATTGACCCAGAAAGTTCTTCTTGTTCAAGATGTCGGAGCTGCAATGGTAAGGATCAGAATGCACAAGGGCCAGTAAGATTTGGCAAGTGAGGTGTTTCAGATGTCAATATAAAACTCTTGTTGTCTGTATAGGTAAACTTACTTACAAGGAACTTTGTACAACTACAAGAAACTCAGTGTGTACCTGTGTGGAAGGCTTTAAGTGTGTAGATGAAGAATGCTCCAGGTGCATAAAGCAATGTGGCAAAGGAGAAGAGACCTTCGAGAGCAGTAAGTAATTTTTACAACTTGTATAATAGTTCAAACAAACACAAAATGGAGTGGTTAAATAAAAGATCATTTTTCAGCTTGACTTGAGGGACCGCTGTCACCGTCTTCACTGTTCTAACTATGTTGCAAGATATTGATTTTCCAAGTAGCAACTAATGTCTGGTGCCCAAGCCCAAGCTGTTCAGGAAAGTATGCTGACTGCTAGACTTGTCAGGGCCTTTACATTCTGACTGTAAGCTCTTACTTGAACTTTAACTTGCTCAATAAATATATCATTAGCCGCCTACTTCTTCCACATCACAAAGTGACTCACAGAGTGGAAAATTTGATGATGACCGTCAATTCAGCAGCAACCTTTAGGGTCAGGATAAGCAATAAGTACAGTTTCACTAGGGGTCTTTATGAGTGGGCGTTGTCAGACTTTAGCAGCAACAGTCCAGTCTAGCAGCCCGATGGAACTTTTTTCTAGTACACAATCCATGCCTGTCTTACCTGATTGAAAAATGTAAGAAAGGTGAACTGCTAGTAGGCTAAGATAAAGGAGATACTGTACTTTACAGCATTAAGTAAATGGGACTGATGTACTATGCTCTTTGTTCTGGTGAACAGGTTGCAAGAAATGTGATTCTGGAACCTTCAATGATCAGGTGGATGGGATTTGCAAGCCATGGAAAAAAAGGTACTTAATACCTTAACATGTGCTCTAAAGAAGAGCAGAAAGAAAATAAAGAAGACAGATTAAGAGATGTTGAGGCAAGAAGACACAGCTTGTGGTCCTCGCCATTCTCTTGTTCACCATTCTCTTGTGTTGTTTAGATGCAGAAATGGAGAAATTATTAAGCAGAATGGCACTGCTGAAAGCGATGTTCTCTGTGAGCCAATCCAGACTACACCAAGTACTACGACTACACCAGTGACTGCCATACCTGTCGTGGTTACAAAGAAACCCAACACTCCAGCAGGTGCTCCACCTATTCTATTCTATTCTGAACCTTTATTTTCCATTAGAAGGTGGTGAGTACAAAAATATATTTTGGAAGAACTGATGCAAGGCATTACTAACTCTGAACAGAGTATCTACCTGTGCACAAAAGATTTACTGTACATATACAGGGTCACTTTTAAGGTGTGTAACTTACATTGGGTATTACTTGGAATCATAAAAATATCTGCATTTTCAGGCAAACAAGTTAGTGAAGAATACCAATCGGACATGCAGTTATTTAAAGTAACCAAGAATGAGTAGACACAGCAAGCAAACTGAGGGACACGTATACAGAGGTGCATAACTTCAAGGATAGACAGCAAGGCACACTTACTAAAGATAATTACACAAAACAAGCAAGATAGAGAGCACACACAAAAGAGGACATTTGTTTTTAAGGCACACTCAAAAGAGAGTATACTTTAGCAAGGGGGCATTTGCACATATTAACTTTTGTACATGAGCATTAACAAATAAAACAACTCATACAAGTATACACACATATAATGTCATCACAAAGGACTGCTACACATATTCAGTCTAGGGCACATCTAATGGAAAACTTGCTGAAATCACCCTTACAAAAGGTGCTGTCAGAAAAAGAAAAAGTCACATAAGAGTGCGCTAGAGAAAAGACACTTGCTCTGATGTACACCCAGTCAAGCAGGACCTTGTTTACTTGAGGATACTTGAATACTTGAATTTGATTGTGAAAGTATACTTACACCCAAAAATAGGAAAATGCGTAAAATCTGATTGTAAAGCCTGGCATATGCACAAGCATACACAACTTACCCTTATAAATCACAGTCATCTTGTAAATGTGGATACACCTCAAATGACACTCTGAAACAACTGTATTCGGACCATGCTAAACTGTCTTGTAAATATATAATGTACAGATGTACCTATAAGGTAATGTTGACAAGGGAAGAGTGGTAAAAAGCAAAACTTTGAAGAGGTAGACATTTGAGTCTCTGAAGTACAGGTATGCAAAAAATCTTTATTTGACGGCCTAAGTGCAGGTTTCACAAACAAGCGCAAATATGTTGGATGGTAACATGCGGTGACCTCTACGAGCCTCACCATGCCTGAAATTTTTAAAAATAGTCCGACCTCAAGGTAGAGGTGAAGAAACTGATTGTCAGTGCAGAGTGTGAGTGCAACTGAGACCAGAGAGGCAGAACACATATGTGCGCTCTGATTTTGATGTGCAAATACAGTAGTATCTACAGTCAGAGATGCTTTATAATGCGTCATTATCTCACAGCAGTATGGAGAAATGGATGTGGCAGAAGAGCCAGCTGCAAAGGAATCAAGTAAAACAGATAATGTGTGCTTTTGAGAGAAATAACAACATCAGTACACTATATACAGCTGTGAGACTTTTAATGGCAATTTTTATTATGATATCATGGTTGCTGGTGAAGAAGCCACTATGGAGAACTACAGTGTTACCGGTCTCAGAGTAGTCTCAGGTGCCACCCCAAGACCCCCCTCCACATGTTACCAGTGTGTCCAGGAGTCGTCATATCCTAACAATAGTGACCACAGCCATCCAAGAAGAGAGTCAGAAGCTCAGAGGAATCAGTGTGGTATTAACAGAAATATCTGAGTCATTAAGAGGAACATCACATCTACACAATGCCTTAGAGAGAGGGATGAGCAGCTGTCTCAGTAGGTGGGATAAGAAGTGGGGATCATGTGGCTCAATATCAATGAGGTTGAGGGTTAAAATTTATTATGCTATGACTTATGTTTCACAACCACATGCAGTCACGATGCTGCAGACCTTCATTGGCTGGTAGAGAAGCCTCTCACCTGACACATCCAGACTCGTGCATTTAAAGAGTCCTGTGGAGTACTCCACAACTAAGCAAAAAACTTCTACCAGTCCCTGAGAGCTCATTCCTTTTGTAAATATACACTTCATGCAGTACCAAACAGGCCATGTTGTGTCAAACCACTAGGCTTTGAATAGGCTCTAGGGCTTGACATGTCTAGCTTTCTGCACACAGGGAGTGAATCAAACTTCTTTTCTTACTTAATTCAGTTTTTGACAAGTCATTGCATTGGTTTCTAATCCTGAGAAGTGACAACAGGTAACTGATATAAACTGAGGAAAACCAAAAATGTTTTTTTGTGCAAATTTGCATAATTGGCTCTGTTAAAAAGCAATTTCAATAGTCTTTACAACGTACTCATCACTTTTGAGGTTAAATGTATTTGCCACATCAATGTAAATTATTTACCAAGGGTGTCATCATTTCCCACTTTCTCCAAAATGTTGTGTACAGTTAGGTGAGAGTTGCCATGAGTACATGCAAGTTCTCCAGTCAAAAGTTTCTTTTATAAATCCCAACTTAAAGTTGTGTATGCACGTTTTGGGTTTCTTTTTTGTGTGTAAACAGGTTTTATAAATGTGACACCAGTAAGTGTTTCTGTTTATTTGAACACTTCCATGACACTCTTTTCATCAATAAGTCGGCTCACACTGTTTTCAATTTCCACAGGACTAGAAATGGCTGCTTTGCTGATTGCTGCAAGCGTGACCGTGATAGTTATATTAGTTTTGCTGATGATGTTTTTTGCGAGACACATCTACAAGAACAAAGGTGCAGACTTACCAGGTAAGTGTGACATGGGTGGGTGTCTGTGTGTGTATGTGAGGGAGCTGCAGGGGGCCAGCTGTCAGGTTTTAAAGCCTCATGTTAGGATAGGAGTTTAGGGGTCCTAAACTTATATCAGCACTAAACAGTAATTCTCATCTCCATGTCTTTCAGTGGCCAAGACCCCTGTTGTCCAAGTTGCCCAAGAAGAGGACACCCGAAGCTGTCGGTGCCCTGAAGAGGAGCAGGGAGACAGTGAAGACAGCAGTGAAACGTGCAGCAAACTCCTATTAGCGTGAAACAACACTCAGACCACTAAGATGGTGTAGCATGGTGTATGAACACACTAGGATGAAATGAAGGACTGTGATTTTAGATTTTACGACATTTAATTCTATAGGACTCCAGTTCAACAAGACTGAACCTTCTGTCGTCCTAGAGACTCATGGATGTGCATGCAGCACAGATGGAATGAGAAGTGACAGTTTCTGAAACTGACATTTGCCTCAGCACCAAACACATTTTGCCATTATTGGACAATTTACCAACATCACTCCAGCTAATGTCTATAGAAGGAAATTGTCCATCTTTGAATGACTCGCCCACATCACGTTTGTCTGGATGCTTAGAGGGCTCCCATCAATCCCAGTCCACATCTTTTGGAATACTGAAACTTTCATGTTAAAATCTGGGAAAGCTCATGGAATGTCCTCTGCAGGGCTCCCAACGGTGACAATGTGCCATTACTTCTGGGAAAGTAGTCTTTCTGAAGTGAACCATTTTTTGTTTTTTATGTGCTTTGTTAATTTCCCTGATCTACTCAAAGGCGTCAACACTCAGGAAACCGACAGAATCCTACATTTTAATATTTAATTCAGACTGTGTTTTTATGTCCATTTATCCATTTTCTAACCCGCTGAATCCGAACACAGGGTCACCGGGGTCTGCTGGAGCCAGTCCAAGTCAACACAGGGCACAAGGCAGGAACCAATCCTGGGCAGGGTGCCAACCCACCGCAGGACACACACAAACACACCAAGCACACACTATAGGGCCAATTTAGAATCGCCAATCCACCTAACCTGCATGTCTTTGGATTGTGGGAGGAAACCCACGCAGACACGGGGAGAACATGCAAACTCCACGCAGGGAGGACCCGGGAAGCGAACCCGGGTCTCCTAACTGCGAGGCAGCAGCGCTACCACTGTGCCACCGAGCCACCTGTGTTTTTATGTAATATATATATTTTTTTATTTTCTTCATTTTTCTTACAGTATATGGAAGAGGCATTATTTTTTTAAACAACTTCAGGATAACACATTTTGATGTCTTTAGAATTTGTTTAGAACATTTTGGTATATATGTCTGTACATTTGTGTATCTGTGGTAAATATTTTGTAAACACTTTAACTCGAGAAAGAATGGACTGATTCTTATGAAATTTTGCACTCGCTAGTCTTTAGAGCCGAGTGGGGTTTGGATAAATTCCAGCTGTACAGCTTTGACCTTGTAAGGTTTAAAGTTTATAAAATCAATGCCAACAAAAGGCAAACCGTCACTGAAAAAGAGGTGGAAAGAAAGGCTTGTGAAATTTAACTTCAATTCTGAGAGTCTGCTTTGTGCTTTTAAAGTTTAAAAATTTCAATCCAGTAACATAACAGCTAAAGCCTAATTATATAGAATGACCGTATCCAGTTTATGCCATTATTCAATTTCTGGGATGTTGTTTGTGGTTGAAACCTTTTGTTTAAAAAAAAAAAATCAAAAACAGAACAAAAAAAGGCGTTTCGTTACTCAGAGTTTTGAACCGAGGACCTCTAGTTCATGAATCACGGATGTGAGCCTCCAGACCATCCCAGCTGCATGATGGAAAGTGTTGGGTTCTGCTCCTTCTCTAATTTTGAATGTCTAAAATGAAATAATGTGTGAGTAAAGTTTGTATAGTTACAGAGAAGATGAGCCATTATTTCATTATTCAAGTTTAGGCCAAACATGTAAATCCAAGTAATTCATTCTTTTAAGTTTCTACGGTCATGCAGGCCTCAAGGGCTCACTGCTTTGCCATTGACTTGCACGTTTCCTCCCATACCCCCACTATCATTTTCATAATCTCTTAAGTAACCGCAGAATTGTGGTTCCAAGTTATTACTGACTAGAAATTATCAAGGGAAGCCGTGTACAGTGAGGCATGTTCGCCCACATCCAGAGAGACGCAGGGAGAGGAGCTGCTACTGTAAGAGGCGGAAATCCTGTACGTAGCTTGTCAAAAACTGCACCAGCAGCTTACCGTTGTCTTTTTTCATCACACTTGAGATTTTGTGTTGTTCTTTTCTTTTCTGTACTTGCAAGGCTGCTCTTGACAGGACATTCTTCACAAATATTGGTGATATATGCGCTTCTACTGAAGAAGGAAACTCTGTTTCACCCAAGTGACTCCCGTCATCTTACAGCAGGGGAACTCAGTTACGGTCCTGAAGATCCACAGAGGCTGCAGGTTTTCATTTTGGCCAAACAGATAATGGAACTTGCTGTTTAATGGTAGGGCTTTTTAGTGCTTTCATTCTTCCAAGACAAAAATTGCATATTTTTTTGTTTTCTCAGAACTTTAACCATATGCTTTGTGGCCAATTTCTTTCAGATCATTTTATTAACACAGATACTTTATGATACGTGTTCACAAGTTTAAATGGAAGCAAGTTAGCCGGAGTTCTGGAGGTTCCTTTGTTATTTGCACCTCATTATTAACTGATGGCTGGCAACAATTAAAACCTAAATGCAGCAGTTTAAAAATAAAATAGACAATTAAGAGTTCTGAATTGTAACAAGCAAGTTAACTAAAACTAAACCCAAAAAAGATTGTTCTATTAGTAAATAAACGGGTTCTAATTAAGAAGCGAAAACCTGCAGACCTCTAGAATCAAAATCAAGTACCCCCGTTTTATAGTGTCTCTGTGTTTTGTACAAGTACGGCTTCAACAGTCGAGATGTTCTGGTAGAGTTGCCTGCTGTGGTCACCCAGATTTCACTTCACTACCTGGCATATTTACCTGCGCAGTTCACAGACAGGCTGTTAGCGTGATTTGCCACACAGAATTAGGCTGGAGTCAGAGCGGTTCAGACATCTTAGATTTGAATCCCACACCAGCTTGTTGTTTGTGTGGAGTTTCCACGTTCTGCCAGTGTCCTTTGTGGTTTACATTGTGGGCACATTAACTGGCGTTTCTAACCTGGTGTGCACGTGTTACCCATTTGAGACCATTACAGTACAAGTGTGACGGATTAGCATCTCTTCCAGTGTCAGTTCTTACTTTGTGCCTGTTACTGCCATACTCCTTTTGACTTTTTCTTTTAGCAAATCTTTAATATGTAGAAGTGAAAACATTTGCCAACAAGCATCACCGCATCGTTCTCTGCCCTATGGGACTCTAAAATACTTTTTAAAAGGGGGTTTTAGCAAGTAAAGGACCTCTGATGCAAACCTGCACGCAACACTCAAACATCTAAACTCCATCCCCTCATTTCCAGGACCCACTTCTTCCTTTAAAGTGCTGTTCAGAGCCAACTGCAGCCCCAACTATTCTCAGCCACAATTCAAGTCCATGCTGACAGCCGCCATTTTAAGTTGCCAGGTAACTTAGCATATCATAGGACGCAAGAGAAAGTCATGGAGAAAATCCACATATATGGGGAGAGAAACGTCACTAACTGGAGTTCAGCGGTGTGCATTTCAGCGTACAAGAATCAGCTAGCGGGTGTTTTGGAATTGTCACTATTGGGAACAGGCTGACACCAGACACAAAGTGACATTTCATGGCGGATAACAAGATATGACAGAAATCAAAGCATGAAGTGTGAAAACTGGTGTGTCAGGGTGACTACGCAATACAAGTGGAAAAATCCCCAATTCTGAGCCTGACATTTAAAATGAGTAGAGACCTTAACATCCTGTCGTGTGCAGCAGAATGTTGTCCCTATCTGGTGACACTTGTGCTTGTCACTTTGGTGGTTTTAGCACAAAATTGAGCAAGTTGCTTAATTTTGAAAAATACACTCTTAGGTCAGGTCCATCTGTTAGGGGTGGGAATCCCATTGAACTCTGGATGTACAGGAATATCCTCATCCATCCAGAATGAGCAACTGGGAATATCTGCCTTGTTTGTCAGCTGAAAAATTGGCCATTTGGTGCCACAAAAGAGCTCAGTTGTTAGCACCTGTTTTTAAACCTTTCTGGAAATAAATTTGGGTTTGAAAGAGAGGGCACACTTTACATTACGATATATTTTATAAGGCTGTCTGCATGTGCTGTGACATAAAGGCTTAATTTGACTGTTTAGGGTGCAGATGCATTGAGGGACACAGTCTGACCCCAGTTAGTCAGCGGGACAATGGTGCTTTGAATGATGAAAGACAGCAGGGCTCTCAAGGTGCCAGCATGAATACTTTGGGGTAGTTGAAAGTCTACGGAAAGCTGGTCTGGGTATAGTGACACTGGACATTTGTCCATTTTGTGGTCACCACACAACTGGTAAGGAAGTTACCTACATGGAAGTTTGGATGTGGTCAACAGTGTTAAGTTCTGGTTGTTCATTACAGACTCATGTCTTTAGGAAATGTGAGAATCAAAAATGCACAAGTATACAGCAAGTGTCACTAGACATAATGGGGAAATGATTAGAGTACAGAGTGGCCGGAAGGCCTGTCAGTATTAATAAGAGCGTGATGCCACCACATCAGTCCCCATCATCGGCCATCTTAAAAGGAAGCAGCCTAAGTGCTAAAGGCCTAGGAATTCCCAAATACAAGGAATGTGCAACTGGAACTTGGAAAGCCTGGCCTGCCAATTTCAGCGTGTTGCCACCTTCTGGTCAACCATATGGAAAGTGAAGTGCATGGACGCATTAAGTGATCATAGGAACTCCTTATGAACACTTGGAAGTCAATTCAGGTTTGTTGTCCGGTGCCTCCTGACTCACCAGTACAAGGAAACCCCCATACAGTGTACGATACCCCCTTTGACACATCTTCCAGTTTGCTTTTGTAAGATGTCAAGCCTTTTGAGATTCCCTGCTTATTTCTGGCCCTCCACACCTGAAAACCTCTCATTTTTAGGCCATTTTTGGACCGGAAATCACTCCCTTAAGATGAAAGAGTAAACCAAAAGTTGTCCACATTAGAAATGATCAGAAGGAATTCGAAGTCATGCACACCACAGCCACTGACCCCAAGGGTCCACGTCCTAATGGGACAGCAGGGGTCAAAGTTACTCACTTTCCCAAAACTTTGAAAAAGTGGAGATTGGCATATGGAGTGTCATTTTAAGGTATATATTTTTGATTTTTTACCAGTGGTCCAAGCCCACTAACAGCCACCCCCAGAAAGTTACAAATGACCAATTTCAAAAACAAGCACATGGTGTGTCATTTTGCGACTATTTCAGTGCTCACTTATTACGAATATGTCATTATTTTTGATTCCTTACTGGTGCTGGACCCCTACAGAGGGTGAAACAGGACAGAAATTACCAACATTAGGAACGCCACTGTGTGCTGCTATTTCGTTTCTGCATCCCCCTCATTGCTGCTGTTGCTCTCCCATTTCTCCCCACCAGCTCACAGCCCCCCAGTCTCTGCCTCCGCCTACCACCATTCATAAATTGCACTCTCAGTGTTTCATATGTGCAAAGTGTTTATTTTTCTTCCATTCATGGCGTATGAATGTCTGTGTAGTGAATACAAACGTTTAAAGTGATTTTGCTTCAAAGTATGCTAAGCTCACTCCTCCCTGAAAGCCTAAAGCATGCAAGAGGAACTTCCAGGGCTGGCCAGGAGGGGGCGTTTAAAAGGCACATTATAATTTGCTATCAAGACAGACAAACAGAAGACAGAGGTGGTCACGGGAGCAGACGGGTACATTGTGCCCCTGCTATATCAGTCAGTCCCATGCACGTAGTTAAGATGGTCCTCATGGTCAGCACAAACACCAGATCCATGTGTGGAGGACCTTTAATGAGTTTGCAGTTGCAGGACGTGATCCGAGCGGCTCATCCTGGAATCCCTCCGCTTGTTGTTTTTCCCTGAATTGCCTTTCACGGGTATTTGAGGCAGAGCCCACAGGACCGTCTCCTTCATCAAAAGTCCTAAAAATGCAGATGGCATCCATGAATATGTCCTAAACTCCAGTGAAAGGCAGCATCTGTGCAATGGTGGGCAGGATGGCCCTGGCAAGGTTAATCGCACCTTTTGTACCCGGGGGAGCCGAATCTGCATACAAGTAACTAAAGCAATGTGAAAGGGATGTTGTGAGCAAAACAGACGGCTGTTTGAAGCTTACAAAGAGGGACGGTGACAAAGCAGGCACATGAATGGCAAGGTGCCAACCAGGCACATGAATGGCAAGGTGCCAACCAATCTAAGGCTCAGAGTCAACAACATGGCAGGTGGCACTGCAGTCCATGCCTGCCTCTCATACAAACAGGTATATAAGAGGTCTACCACTACAAAGAAGTTGGCCACTGAAGCTCTTGTGTCCAGAAGAAAACAGTTGGCACTGTGGGCAGGAATGTTACAGAGGGCAGTGTCTCTGAAGTACCATTTCAAGCTGGTCCTGGCTGTCAGGCTCAGCACACCTCATTGCTGTTTGCAGCTTTCCTTCTTATCTTTTGCCTTCAGCCGCCCCAATTTCTGACTTGATCGCCTTGTTGGTGGCACAATGAATGTCTCAGGGCAGTCCTCCATGTAGTCATAAAAACTGCAAGGTGGCACTGGGCACACCTGAGAAACTGCTGGCGAGAGAAAACAAACTTGGCTCAAGATCTCTCATTACTTTAAACAGGAGAAACGGGAAGTGTGCCCACCAAAGGTGACTTGGAGTGCCCAGAACTGAGACATGCAGCCCACTCCACCCACCCAAAGGCGTCTTACTTTGACGTTCTCCTGTATGGAGCTCCTGCCCAGGCAAGGAGCCCGCAGTCACCTCAAGCATGCCATTCTGCTGCGGGGCCTGAAATGTCGGGTCAAGTTCCTCTGCGATGTTTCTGTAATTAAGCAGGCAATCCTATTATTGATGTCACACTTCCTCCAGCCACGTGTTTATACACCAACAGGCACTTCCTTTTCTGAAACCCACGCCAACCAGTTTCATTCAGAGTTTGGCACAGAACAAAGCCAACAGCATGAAATGACAGTGCTGGGCGAGCCGCCTCATGAAGTCAGTGAACTTTCCATTGCCCTCTGAAACTGTTACAGCAAGCGAGAACAGGCCTGGTGGGTGGGTGAAGAAGGAAGTTACATTTCTGTATATTTAGCTCACAGCACCCTGACTGGTTGGAGACGCCGCCTATCAGGAGGAAATGCCATCTTAAATGCAACCCAAGTGACATCTAGCCAGATCTCTCACCTTGAGCTGGCAGCAATGCCTCCAGGAGTGGCCGGTCCCTGTTTGCCGCCAGGTGACACACTCTGAGAGTCCCGTCGCCCCATCTAGGGACAGCAAATGTTAGAAATGGTTACCAAGAAGTGCCGGAGTGAGCAGATACTAGTGGCCACCAAAACCAGAGTACCAGACAGGAATACCTTTGGCTCTCCTCTGTCTGGCGCGCCTGACCCTTCAGCAGAGTCACTGCAGTCCCTTTGTGAACTTCGCCTCACTGGCGTGTCTGAACTCTCCTGGAGCTTCAACTCCCTCCGCTGCATGAAGCGCGCAATCTCCTGCAAGACAGGCAAACTGAGCAGGGGCACAACCTCTACAATGGCACAAGCGCCATTCCTAACCCTCTCACCTCATCCTGAGCCACCTGGGCTGTGCGGAAGTCTTCTTCAGAGTTCACTGCCACGGCTTCCTGAAAGGCAGCGAGGGATTTAGCAGAATTAAAAGTTAGTCAGGTGACGGGCTAAGCCTCAGTCACAAGTAGTTCCAAGTAGATCAGTCCAAGGCCTTTCATTCTCGCTACCCTCACCTCTTCAGCCTGCAGCTTTCTAGCCATCTCCTCATCCCGGAGAACCTGCTCCAGGTCACGCAGCTCCAGCCGAGCCCCTAGTTCTGAAAAGAAAACCCAAACAGGAAAACGTCAGCTCTGCTGGTAAACAAGTCAGAATCGAGAATCAAGTCTTGCACAGGTCTAGATCAGAAGCAGCAGAACCCATCAAGCCAGAAGACCAGCTTCCAGTTAGCACTCCGGCATCACCAAGGGGGCCACCATCATTGAAAAGCCCTCAGACAGACAGCACCCAGTGGACCTTTACAGATGACCAACGCGGCAGAGAAAGTGTGCAGAGCCAGGGGATGGAAAGGCAAGATGGAGTGCGTCCAGTGTACCTGCTCTCGCTGAATGTGCATGGTGGGGCAGGAAGCTTGGACCACCAGCGTTCTGTCTCCTTTCGATTCTTCCTCTGCGCTCTTCTTCCTCCTCTTCTGAGCTGGGGGGTCCGTATCTTTCTCTACGTCTGCCCTCACTCCGCCTTCTCCTCTCCTTACGAGAGCCATGCCGGCTACCTGAAGCCCCAGCCCGCTCCTCCTTGACACCATGGCCTTTGTGACTTGAACCTCTGGCACAGTTTTCCAGATCATGCCCTATGACATTTTGACGCGACCTGTGGTCACTTTGCTCACTGGAACCTGTGTTAAAGCCGCTGCTGACCTTTCGTTTATTTAGATGACCCCTGGCTAGACAGGAGGCCGCTCTGCTGTTCATTTCAGGGCCTACAAACCAATCACAGCCATCCAAATGGACTGAAGGCCTAATGCCATCTTTTCCGTGGTTGCCCATTAGATAAGCATCCCTGGCACCAGTGGCCTCTAACATGGGAAGTCGTTCATGGCATTGTGCAGCAGCGTCACGAGATGCAAAGGATGGAGATGGCTGGAGACCCCAGGCAGGGCATGGCTGCTGCCAATCTTCCACGGTGGAGCCAGAGCGTACTGGACGCTCTTTATTGGAACAGACATGCAAACATAAAGTAGGGGGGTGAGGACATTAGTGATGGGTGGGGTTACAAACCACCTAGTTCAAAAAAAAAACTGAGCAGCTAAACAGGGAGAGCACAAACACCCCCCTCATAAGGAAGGGGGGCACAGCAAACAACATTCTAGAATACGTGGCATCCATTAACACGACGTTCACTTGGCACTACCCTAAACTCCTAACAGGCAACAGCCCCGATGGCACCCTCAACTGTGAAAACTCTGTAAGCACACCACAGCAGGACAGCATACCTTCTTCTTCTCCATGGCGGTACCACCTGCTGTTCTTCAGTTCCTCCTCTGCCTGCAGACGCTTGGCAACCACCTGCTCGGAAAAACAGGGAGAAAGCCAAAAGGCTCGTTTACACGTGGGCGCACACACCAGCAAACGCGGCCACGCCAAGGAGACGTGCACCCTGGAGTTCAGTACATGACCCCATGCAGAATCCCCCAAGCTTTTTCCTTGCCTTTACATATCAATGTCAGATATTTCAATTTTTGTCCACACAGGACCTGGCCGATTTCTTGTACATTTGGCTCTCTCTGTGTGCTTCTCATGTTGGATAGTGACGTATCTCTTCTCACGACTGTGCTCTCGTCTAGAGCATACACAGGACCACAGCAGGCACTACTTCAGTCACACGATGGGAGCAGCGCACACGCCAGGCTCGGGGTCTGCGAATGAGCTGTAAGTGGCACATCTCCTCAGAGTAATGACAGCTCAATCCTTCATTATGCCTTCTCTGCTTTTCACAGACTGGCAGTTGGGAATGACTGTGCTAAAATACAAGCCTTGCCCAATTCTTGCAGATTGGAAAATGTTTCTACAGACCAGTGTTTGGGAAACACTGCCGCAGAGGAGTCATCTCCTGTAAGCGCCCTCTGACTGCTCATTTTAGGCAGCCGGCTTGTTCTTCTCTCCTACTGTAGCCTAAGTAGGCACAATGGACGTCTCTAGCGTAGTCTTCCCCAAGGCCCAGCCAAGCCATGCGGTCTTTCGAATGTAATCACACTGAATAACTACATACACGCACCTAAAGGATTATTAGGAACACCTGTTCAATTTCTCATTAATGTAATTATCTAATCAACCAATCACATGGCAGTTGCTTCAATGCATTTAGGGGTGTGGTCCTGGTCAAGACAATCCTGAACTCCAAACTGAATGTCAGAATGGGAAAGAAAGGTGATTTAAGCAATTTTGAGCATGGCATGGTTGTTGGTGCCAGACGGACCGGTCTGAGTATTTCACAATCTGCTCAGTTACTGGGATTTTCACGCACAACCATTTCTAGGGTTTACAAAGAATGGTGTGAAAAGGGAAAAACATCCAGTATGCGGCAGTCCTGTGGGCGAAAATGCCTTGTTGATGCTAGAGGTCAGAGGAGAATGGGCCGACTGATTCAAGCTGATAGAAGAGCAACTGTGACTGAAATAACCACTCGTTACAACCAAGGTATGCAGCAAATCATTTGTGAAGCCACAACGCGCACAACCTTGAGGCGGATGGGCTACAACAGCAGAAGACCCCACCGGGTACCACTCATCTCCACTACAAATAGGAAAAAGAGGCTACAATTTGCACAAGCTCACCAAAATTGGACAGTTGAAGACTGGAAAAATGTTGCCTGGTCTGATGAGTCTCGATTTCTGTTGAGACATTCAAATGGTAGAGTCAGAATTTGGCGTAAACAGAATGAGAACATGGATCCATCATGCCTTGTTACCACTGTGCAGGCTAGTGGTGGTGGTGTAATGGTGTGGGGGATGTTTTCTTGGCACACTTTAGGCCCCTTAGTGCCAATTGGGCATCGTTTAAATGCCACGGGCTACCTGAGCATTGTTTCTGACCATGTCCATCCCTTCATGACCACCATGTACCCATCCTCTGATGGCTACTTCCAGCAGGATAATGCACCATGTCACAAAGCTCGAATCATTTCAAATTGGTTTCTTGAACATGACAATGAGTTCACTGTACTAAAATGGCCCCCACAGTCACCAGATCTCAACCCAATAGAACATCTTTGGGATGTGGTGGAACGGGAGCTTCGTGCCCTGGATGTGCATCCCACAAATCTCCATCAACTGCAAGATGCTATCCTATCAATATGGGCCAACATTTCTAAATGCTTTCAGCACCTTGTTGAATCAATGTCACGTAGAATTAAGGCAGTTCTGAAGACAAAAGGGAGTCAAACACGGTATTAGTATGGTGTTCCTAATAATCCTTTAGGTGAGTGTATATAGTGTAGCAGAGTTCACGCCTTGTGTGATGCATGCTGAAGCAGGGCCTTTACCTTGTTCCCCTGCTTTCTCACTCTGTCAGATGTGTCTGTTTTAAGTGCTGAAATAAAACAGGATGTGCAGACACTTTTAAGTGCTATCGTCCTTTCGAAAACTTTTTATGTTAGTTTGTTCAACATCCGATCATTCATATCCAAACCATTTCCAACTAATTTGACATTACAGCCTTTATTTGAGGAAAAAAAGTCATTCGAATGAAAGGCCCAGCTCATCACGTTCTTTGAATCGATATGTTTTCATGCTGATTAAACTAGGACATTTGCTTGACTGTTTATCATTATTAAAAAAACAAAACAAAACATAATTTTCGTGTTTGAGTATTGATTTAAAACATGAATTCAAAATAAACAATTTAACTGAAAATAAAAAAAATGTCCAGCACTACAAGCCAGTAAACGACAAAGTGAAAAAAACAGTAATACAGTGGAACCTCGGTTTGCGAGCATAATTCGTTCCGGAAACGTCCTCGCAATCCAAAGCACTCGTATATCAAAGCAAATTTCCCCATAAGAAATAATGGAAACTCAGATGATTCGTTCCACAACCCAAAACTACTCATATAAAAATGATTAATACAAAATATAAAGTAAAAATACATAAAACAAATTAACCTGCACTTTACCTTTATAAAGAATCATGGCTGGAGTGAGTGAGTTTCTAAACTCACGTGGGATTCCACCCAACGGGACGACACGCGGAAGAGCGTCCCAAAGCAATCGCAGTCTCCCAGCGCTGTAGCAGTTCGCCGTATAAGCACATTTAAAAAGATCACAGACATGCTATAAGCGCCTGCCGTCAATGGGTGATACATGGAACATTATAAACATCCGGCTACAATAAATAATCACGCTGTTGCTGTTTCAAGCTGAATAAAGCTGGTGTTGTTAAAGTACTGAGACTCAGCTTTGTGTTTTGGGGTGCAAGACGGGGACTCGCACTTCACAGCACACACACACACACACACAGTCACAATGCTGTAGTAAACAGTATATGCACGTACGGATGTTGACTATATGAGTCAGGCACGCAGACTTAGACGGAGAATAGGAGACGACTGCCCTCAAGAGAAGAGAGAGAGACGGCGAGTGAGATAGAGAGAGAGAGAGAGAGAGAGACGTGCGAGCGAGCGAGAGAGATAAGGAGAGATGGACACGCGCAAGAGAGAGAAGAACCATCAGTTCAGTTATGAGCACATGACGCTCAGCAGACAAAGTGTATCCATACTACTCGTATTGCAAGACATCGCTCGTTTATCAAGTCAAAATTTATTAAAAAATGTAGCTCGTCTTGCAAAACACTCGTAAACCAAGTTACTCACAAACCGAGGTTCCACTGTATATACAAAAAAGCATAATACCTAAAAATGGTTAAAATACTTAAAAGTTTCTCGACGGTTCTTCAGCACTGGGCGTTTCCGAGTTCCACTTCAGGGCGTGCCAAAGCCCAGGATGGTTACAGGTGACGGTCTCCCCTCTGTAGATCTCCGTCTGGAGCGCAGCTGATACAGGGCGACAGAGCCAGCAATGGAGAGAGCATGTTTGACAGGGTCGCAGGTGTAACGAGGAGCTGTGCCACGGACCACTTTGAACGTTACGAGTTTTAAATGTCATGCGCTCATTGTACGCGTGTGAGCACAGAGGCGACAGGACGATGTAATGGTGTAGGAGTGAGACTCTGAACAGCCCAGTTGTGCGCATACTGGAGATTCCTATGAAAATTTTCTGGTAAACTAAAAAGAAATGCATTACACTCATGCAAACATGAGGTGATGAAGGCATGATTAAGCATTACAGCTGCAGGAGTCTTTCAGGAAGGACATTTTGGTAATGTGCCTCAAATGTGAGCCGACTGTCAAAAATAACTCCAAGGTTACGAGCATTTGTGGTAGGTGACGTCATGAACTGCTGTGAGTAGGTGGGTGCAGAATTGGCTCAGACACAGGAAGCAGAGAGTGATGGTGAGAGGAACCTCATCAGAACTGGTCGATGTTAAGAGTGGTGTTCCACAGGGGTCGCTGCTATTTTTAATAATATATATATATATATATATATATATATATATATATATATATATGATTTAGATAGGTATATGAGTAACAAGCTGGTTAAATTTGCAGATAATTTGGAAATCCGTTATATCATTACAGAAGGACTTGGATAGCATACAGGCTTGGGTAGATTTGTGGCAGATGAAATTTAATGTCAGTAAATGTAAAGTATTGCACATAGGAAGTAAAAATATTAGGTTTGAATACACAATGGGCGGTCGGAAAATCGAGAGTACACCTTATGAGAAGGATTTAGGAGTCATAGTGGACTCTACGCTATCAATTTCCAGAAAGTGTATAGAAGCCATTAAGAAGGCTAACAGAATGTTAGGTTATATAGCACGATCTGTGGAGTACAAGTCCAAGGAGGTTATGCTCAACCTTTATAATGCACTGGTGAGGCCTCATCTTGAGTACTGTGTGCAGTTTTGGTCTCCAGGCTACAAAAAGGACATAGCAGCACTAGAAAAGGTCCAGAGAAGAGCGACTAGGCTGATTCCAGGGTTACAGAGGATGAATTGTGAGGAAAGATTAAAAGAGCTGAGCCTTTACAGTTTAAGCAAAAGAAGATTAAGAGGTGACATGATTGAAGTGTTTAAAATTATGAAGAGAATTAGTACAGTGGATCGAGACTTGTATTTTAAAATGAGCTCATCAAGAACACGGGGACACAGTTGGAAACTTAAGGGTAAATTTTGCACAAACATTTGGAAGTTTTTCTTCACACAGAGAACTGTAGACATTTGGATTAAGCTACCAAGTAGTGTTGTAGACAGTAAGACTACGGACTTTCAAACCTAGACTTGATGTTATTTTGGAAAAATTAAATAGATAGGACTAGTGAGCTTTGCTGGGCTGAATGGCCTGTTCTCATCTAGAGTGTTCTAATGTTCTAAAAACAGATAAGTTGAGATAATTCATTTGTTGTAGAGAGGAAGGAGTATACCTATTAAAATACGCTCAGTCTTTCAATAGTTTAATTAAAGGACACTGTGTTGCATCCAGTGCTTTACTTCTTGGAGACAACTGGAAAGGAGAGTAGAAGTAGAAACACGTGTAGGTTTTTATCCCAGTATAGACTGGAGTGTCATCTGAATATCCTAAACCAGGGGTCCCCAACCACAGTCCTGGAGGGCCACAGTGGCTACAGGTTTTCATTCCAGCCAGTTTCCTAATTAGAACTCGTTCCTTGCTGATAATGAAACTTGGGATTTAACTATATGATTTGTTAGCACTTTCATTCATCAACGAAAACTGTTAGTTAAATTGTAGATCAGAGGCCCTCAATTACAGTCCTGGAAGTCCGCAATGGCTTCAAGCAATTTCTAACTAGAACCCATTTATTTACTACTAAAGTAACTGGGCTTAATTTTAGTTATCTTGAGTGTTACAATTCTGAACCTTTAATTGCCTATTTTAGTTTTTAGCAGTTGCATTTAAGTTTTTTTAACCAGCCATTATTTCATAATGAAATGCAGGTAACCAATAAACCAGCAGCTCTCCAGCTAATGTGCTTCCTTTTAAACCTGTGCGTATGCACCATGAAGAATCAGAGTTAAACAAAATGTTTAGAAATAAATGAGAGGGGAATTGGAAGGAGCATTAAGTTTAAATCTGTTCTGCTCCACACAACACTTGGATAATGTTCTCACAGAAGGAAACTGTATAGTTCGCTTCCCGTGTCCTCCCTGTCTCAAGTTTGCATGTTCTCTCCATGTCTACGTGGGTTTCCTCCCACAGTCTAAAGACATGCAGGTTAGGTGCATTGGCGATCCTAAATGGTCCCTGGTGTGTGCTTGATGTGTGTGTGTGTGTGTGTGTGTGTGTGTGTGTGTGTGTGTGTGCGTGGCTGGCGCCCTGCCCAGGGTTTGTTTCCTGCCTTGCGCCCTGTGTTGGTTGGGATTGGCTCCAGCAGACCCTCGTGACCCTGTAGTTGGGATATAGTGGGTTGGATGATGGATGGATGGATGGATGGATGGAATGAAAGCACTAACAAGCCAGACAGTTAAATCCCAAGTTTCATTGTCAGCAAGACTGTCTTCTAATTAGGAAATTAGTTAGAAGGAAAACCTGCAGCCACTGCGGCCCTCCAGGACCATGATTGAGGACCCCTGTCCTAAACCTTATTTCTTTATGATCTGCCCTAATGGTAACACGGGGAAGGGGGGGACACCATGGTGTACTGGAGCAGAGTGAGATTTCTTATTAGCCATCACTTAAGATGGTCTGATAAGCATTGTACCAGACAGCCCGAGCCACTCTTCCATACGGTTAAGTAAAACGCCATGGCAGACCACATCAAAGATATTCAGTGCCCCCGAATCAGCCAAAATAAGCAGGCGATTCATAACACTGACTAGAGCAGGTTCACTGCCACGTCCAGATCCAACACCATACTGGAATGGGTCAGGTAAATTATGAGGAAACAGATGATTGTGTAGTTGAGCAGAGATGACGCGTTCAAGTATTTTAGCAAGAAAAGCAATGGAAGAGATTGGCCTGCAGGTAGACTGACACTCCCAGGTTCTGGGGGACTGCGGTGATTGCAGCAATAGTGAGTTTGGACAGAATAAGTCCATTGAAGAGACAATCATGGTGAAAATAGGGCACATGGAAGATAAACAGTTTAAGGTAGCCCTCATTTTTAACACAAATTTTAAAAATGTAGTTCACATTTGCTGTAGTAAAACTCAAGGAGGATGGACGGGAAAATCTCATGTGGATCAGAGGAAGTCCTGGACAAAGGAGCATTGATGTGGTGGTCTTTTTCAATAAAATGGTTCAAAAACGTGTTTAATACAACAACATACTGGATTATCAATCAGATTAGCAGTTTATTAACTGAATTAAATTAAATGTTGAGGTTGCCAGAACTCTGATTAATAAATTCTTCTGAATCGTTCGGAACAGAACAGAAAGCTGCTTTGTTTTACACACTCAAACCTACAGGTGGATGATCAATGAATGAAAGGTCCCCCCCTCTTGTTCAGTTTGTCCAGCGGGCACACATTACCAGGATGGCATCAGAGCAAGTCTAAAGGATGGTATACATCCCACCGGTAGTAGGAGGTGGTCTAGTGTCTAAGCTATGAAGCCTGTTCTCTAAAGTGCTAGACTATAAACCACAAGGGTGCATATGTTCATTTCTGGTAGGACCCTGAGGAACACACTGAACCTGCCAGGTAGTATGTGAAACTGCCCAGGTGCCATCTTAAATGAATTTACCTCATCCTCTGCTTCTCTCATTTGCAGTTCATCCTCACGTTTCCTCATCTCCTCATGGATGGCTCTGGCGTACCTGGAGTCCTGCTCCTCCCTGTAACAATGCTGCAGATATTTAGAAACCCTCCTCAGCTACCCTCCACAGTCCCCAGTACACCAGACCACCCTTACGTGTCCAGCAGACGCTCACTCAGCCCGACTCGCCGTCTCTCATCTTCCTGCAGCCTCTTTGCAATCTGGACATCCCTCTGGAGAACTTGGCTCTTCTGGATGTTGGCAGCATAATGGCTCTCAACTGTAAGGGGCAAAAGTGCAATATGACGAATCGGTCTCTGCACTCCATGTACTCTGCTACACCATCAATGGTGATGCCCACCTGCCATCCTGCCTTGGACAGTAGGTATAAGATAAGGTAGGGATGTTAAAAATTCAAACAAATTGTTTAAACATTTTATATAAAGAATCGGAAGTGGTAAACATTTACACAAAAATCTGAACTTATTGATGTCAAGCAATTCAGAACAGACCTATTTGTTTGTGTTATTTTTGGTGATTTCTACTGAGTATTAGAAGGTCTTGTAGGCCGCACTACGCCTCCAGGATGACTGCCTTTAGGACTCAAAGGCCCTGCAATTTATTTTATGTTTTATGCTAACGTAGGTGGCTGGTGTTTAAACGTTGGGTGCGTGCCATCTTCTGCTTGGCATTATCAACTCTTTTTTTCTGCTTCGCATTGCCCGCTCCCTCCTTCTCTCACTCGCTATGTGCTAGGACGGATATGACATAGCCGAGAAAGTAAATCAACTCTGCCTGCTTCTGGTTCAGCCATTTCACTTCGATGTGTAAAAAGGGAATAAAGTAAAGTCAGTCAGTCAGTCATTTTCCAACCTGCTATATCCTAACACAGGGTCACGGGGGTCTGCTGGAGCTAATCCCAGCCAACACAGGGCACAAGGCAGGAAACAAACCCCGGGCAGGGCGCCAGCCCACCACAGGGCACACACACACACACACACAAGCACACACAAAGCACACACTAGGGACAATATAGAATCGCCAATGCACCTAACCTGCATGTCTTTGGAATGTGGGTGGAAACCGGAGTACCCGGAGGAAACCCACGCAGACACGGGGAGAACATGCAAACTCCACGCAGGGAGGAACCGGGAAGCAAACTCAGGTCTCCTTACGCTACCACTGCGCCACCGTGCCACCATGGAATAAGGGAAAAATTAATTTAAATGGTGGACCAGGTTAACTTTATTTAGATAGATACTGTATGACTTAACGACACAACTCAAAGTACAACCGTTCTAAGTTCACCTCCCGTATCGCAAATGCCAACAAGTGATTGACCGTCTAACAAACCGACAGTCCTGTGCGGAGGGATTTGGCGTACTCTGAAACAGAGGTACTAAAACAACACAAAAAGCAGTGTCTCGTATGAACTAAGAAAAAAAAACAAAAAGCAGCACAAGTCCAGTGGTTTAAAATACAGCATTTTAAAAACTCACAGTTTTCTTTTACAAAAACATTGAACAATTACCACTCTGTGCTCCACCAGCTTACCAACATTCCTCTAAGCAGAATAAGCAGCTGCAAGTCACTCTATCAGTTCTTGAAATGGCTAAAGCCACATGTGCTCTCACTGACATTGACACCTGTTATAAATGATGGAAAGTGCCACTTATTGCCCTGAATCCAAGAACATTTTTAGTTTGAACACCTGCACTACACCCACTAGTCTCTCAGTCTCATTAAGGTACGCTCCATTTGTCCCCTGAAATATCGAACTATTGTAAAGGATGACAGAACTGGGTAGGATGGGGCAAGGTTCCTTACCTGGATGGGAGGAGGCCATCCCATTGGAAGCTGAAGAGGAAAGAACATGGTTTTCCCTGCATTAGCCAGAAATATGGCAGAAAATGTCAATTTGGAACTAGGCATTCCAGCTGGGTCAGATCGAGGAAAAATACTTGCCCGGGAGGCCAGTGTAATGGAAGGACCAGAAGATACCTGGTCAGGGCTACATGCACCTGATACATTAGGTGGCAGCATCCCTGGGTGGCACTACCTGTATGGACAACCATGAGGCATGCTGAGAACTGTACAGTGATCCCTCTCTATATTGCGCTTCGACTTTCACGGCTTCACTCCATCGCGGATTTTAAATGTAAGCATATCTAAATATATATCACAGATTTTTTGCTGGTTCGCGGATTTCTGTGGACAATGGGTCTTTTAATTTATGGTACACGCTTCCTCAGTTGGTTTGCCCAGTTGATTTCATACAAGGGACGCTATTGGCGGATGGCTGAGAAGCTACCCAATCAGAGCACATATTACATATTAAATAAAACTCCTCAATGATATACGATATGCTTCCTGCGCGGTGCTTCGCTCACTTAAAAGCTCTAACAGCACATATTGATTTTTGATTGTTTGCTTTTCTCTGTCTCTCTCACTCTCTCTGACATTCTCTGCTCCTGACGGAGGGGGTGTGAGCAGAGGGGCTGTTTGCACAGAGGCTGTTTGCCTAGAGAATATGGACGCTCCTCTCAAAAATGCCGAAAGACTACCTTCACATCAATCCCTTCATTGCGGCCGCTTTATGGCGGCGCTTCTCATACTTAAAAGCCCAACAGCCCTATTGATTTTTGATTGTTTGCTTTTCTTTCTCTCTCTGACATTCTCTGCTCCTGACGGCGCTCCTTTGAAGAGAAGATATGTTTGCATTCTTTTAATTGTGAGAAAGAACTGTCATCTCTGTCCTTTCATGGAGCACAGTTTAAACTTTTGACTAAAGGGTGTTATTTCATGTCTAGAGGGCTCTAATAATGTTAAAAAACGTATTTAGAAGGTCGTAAACAGGTTTTCTATGCTCTAACTGCAAATATATTCGATTTATAAATAAAGAATCCTACTTCGTGGAAATTAATTTATCGAGGTAGAGTCTGGAACAGATTAACCGTGATAAACGAGGGTTGACTGTATAACTGTGCAGAGAATATTTATAAACAGTGTGGGAGAGTTTATAAGGGCTTAAAATATATAAAAATAACCATACAAACATATGGTTTCTACTTCGCGGATTTTCACCTATCGCAGGGGGTTCTGGAACGCAATCCCCGCGATCGAGCAGGGATTACTGTAGTCCCATGGGGCGGCGTTGTTGGGTTCCTGGTGTGCTGCCAGGTGGTGCTGTGAGGCTTTGTGATCCCTATTCTCGGGCACTTCCATTCAACCCAGAAGTGCTTCCATTGGGCTATCCCTTAGCACCGGAAGTACTACCGGGCCTAAGATAAAGGAAGCCGCTCAACCTCATCCAGCTCAGTTAGACTTTGGAGAGGACACACTCGTCTGGGAGGAGAGAGAAAGAGAGGGGAGACGAGAATATCTGTGGAGACCCAATGTGTAAGAACCTTGTTGTAAGATACTTTGGTTAATAAACTTGTAATATTTGAACCCAGGTCTTGTATTGTGTGGTTTTGTTTGGTAGGCTACCATGTCCCCTACTGGTCACACAATCTTTCATCTTACTTTCTTCACTCACCGCTTGTCTAAAACCTCACTGCTACTTCTTTGCCTGTGCTAAAAGGGTGCAACTCCCAGCAAGGAGGAAAGAAGTTCTGATATGATCGTGTCCGTCATCAGTGCGCGTAAAATGAGAAGGACCAGCGAGGGTCTTAAAACACTTTGAGGTCAGGGGTCACTTTACTGTCACACTTAATTCGATTTATTCACAAGGAGGCTATGTTGAAACTTTGTAACCTTCATAAAGTGCACAGTGATTTGGGATAAAGTGAGGACGAGGAGGAGGCGTACGTACTATTTATTTAATTCCCTAAAAGGTTCTGAACCTCAAACTGGTTAAATGTTTTTTATTCACATCTCTACCACAAAGGTCACGGGTTCAGTTGTCAATGCTGAATTTTTGTGCAACCACCCACCTTGCCGACACTCCAGCTCCAGACCGAGTGTGCATCCTCCCTGTCAAGTTAAGTTCCCTAGAAGAGCAAATACTAAAAGTGTGCTTCTTTAATGTCAGTTACTATTTTAACGGTTTCATTTTGTGACCACCTCTCACTCCCAACACGTATCGCATTAACATGCGATACAAACTTCTTTGGCCGCTGCATTTCAGAATGTGCTTTCCTTTTTCAGGGCCAAATGTGCAGTCATCCTTCACAGAAAATAAACTAAACAATGTGATAACACTTACTTTCCTGCTCCTGTAGGCTATAGGCCAGTGCTCCATCCTCCAGCACAGCAAACCCCTGGCAAACTGCAAAAGAAACACATAAGTTGGGCAGAAGAGAAATAACTTGAGGTGAACCTCACCACCACCACCACCATGCAGACCAGCCAGGCCCAGTGCCACACTCACTTGCACCACTACATTTCCTGCACTCCTCACAAGCCAATAGGAACTACAATCTCAGCACCCAGCATCCCACTCTGGTCCAAAGTGGCACAGAGAAATGGACAATGTCCTCCACAGACAGCCTAGCCATTCAGACCACTTGCAGCCTTGTACTTGTGTGCCTCCAGTGCCAGCAGACACAGAGAAATAACTGGAGGCAGCTGTTCTGTGGAAAACCGTAACCACAGGCCAACCACACACAGGCAAGTCTGTCCGTCCAGACAGCTCCACACGCAGCACAAGGCTTGAGCTGAAATCAGCCAGAAGCTAAAAAAGGTGTGCCAACCAACAAGCCACACACAATCCATTTTTCTACCCAAACAGCTTGAGTCATAAACGCCTCTGGGGAGCCAACTGTCCATTTTCTGGACCTGCTTAGTCCATTACTGGGTCACAAAGAATCAGAGGTCTTGCAGGCATCATCAAATATGCCACAAACACTAACCTTTTCCCAGGACAGATAACATTCAAGTTCACCCCAACGCTCAGTAACCCTGTGACAACTGAAGATGAATCAAAACCTGGTAGAATATCTTCACAATATGGAAGAGGAAACTGAAGAGCTGTGAGGAACACCAATGCGAACACAGGGAGGCTGAGTCATGTCCATACTGACAGCAACCCAATGTCCCTGGAGCTGTACGACAGCTGCACACACTAATGCAACACTGTGCCACCCACTCCGGGGACACGCACGGTCAGATCAGGCCGGTCACTCAACCAGAATCCATCTGAAGGTGAGCCATGACTCAGTGAAATTTAGCAACAAATTCACTATGGATCCTAACAGCTGGAATCACAACACTGTCCTGTTCTGACTGGCCAATGGCCATAATGACCCTGACAGTGACTGACACATGAAGAAAGTTCCCAGGTATGAAGAACAATGTGAGGATTACCAGCAGCATGCACCCCCTAATGAGAGCTCATAAAGACCTTACCAATCATTAAATGCACCCCTGCTTCTGCAGCATGATGGGAAAACAGATCATCCACCTCTGAGATGCTGAGTCAGCCCTTTTAACAAGCGATTAAAACAAGCAGCCTTTAAACCAGCAGGAGAGCAGAAGAATCAAAAAGTCCAGCTAGGCCTCATTACTGCGAGGCAACATTCAGCCCTTTACAACACAATGACAGAGTTCAAACCTTACCGTCCTGCACGCAGGGCAGACTGGCCTGGTCAATCTCCAAGTGCGTCATCACCAACAAGCTTATCAGTCACCCCTCGAGTTCTGCATCACTACTGTCTGCTGGACAACAAAAAAAGAACACATCGAGGAATGGGTGAAAGAAACCAAAAAAAAGATCGTAAGGCGCATAGTCATGAACTATGAAGAAAGACGCCTCATGCAGATAGGTCAAGAACATCTGTCTAAAATGAGCAATAGCCAGCACCTTTTACAATGCCACTCAGCACCATCACAAAGTGGCCCGAACCTGAATTTACATTCCAGGGAACTCCAACTCCAGCCCTGTAGGCATAGAACTAAATTAGGAGGCAATGGGACCAGAGGACGTGCTGCAGGTCTTCACAGCTTGTCAACAGCATCAGCCTCATCTTGCTTCAGTCCCACATAAAGCCCAATAAACACTCTGGGACAGTACCAGCCTCACGCAACAAGTCTCCATTGTGCCCCAATGCCATCTGACTAACATTCTCAGCTTACCTCCAGGTTGCCTTTGAACTTCTGCCCCTCACCGCATCAAAGACCCACCTGAGTAACTACCTGCCTTACGAGTTCTTCAGACTTGTAGGACCACCAGCCTCAAACCCACTTCACTAACCTTTCAAACTAAAACAAAAACCTCACTCCCACTAGAGTAATAACCCCTATTATCTGGTTCCTACTTGAGCTGCACCATCTCAAGCTACCTCCAAATCTGGCATGAGCAACAAACAAACATCTTAAGTAACATTCTCCATCATGTGTTTACATGTGCTTTAATAACCGAGTTACATTCAGGTCCATAAGTATCCACAATTGACATAACTTGGCTCTGTACACCTACACAATGGAATTGAAACAAAGCAATTATTATATGATTGAGGTTTAGACTCTCAGCTTTAATACAAGGGGTTTGAAATACAATTTGGATGAAAATGGTTTACACTCAATGGCTGCCTTAAGTCTGGAACCTGTGGCCATCTCCAAATGCTGAGTTTGCACCCTACTGATACTTTGCCAGACCTTTACTGCAGTGGTCTTCAGTTGTTCTTTATGCCATCAGTTTTGTCTTCAACAAGTGAAATGCTTGCCCAGTTGGGTTGAGGTCAGTTGAATGACTTGGTCATTGAAGAATATTCCACTTCTTTGCCTTAAAACGCACTTGGTTTGCGTTCTCAGTATGTTTTGGCTCAATGTCCATCTGTCCTGTGAAGTGTCGTTCTATCGGTTTTACAGCATTTGGCTGAATCTAAGCAGACAGAATAGCCCTGTACACTTCACAATTCATCCTGCTACTTCTGCCAGCTGTCATAAAATCAATAAACACTAGTGACTGACTTCCATTGGCAGCCATGCATGATCCGGCCATAAAGCTGTCTCCACCATGTTTCACACATGATGTGCTATTCATCAGATCAGGAGCCACTTCTTCCCTTCTCTTTCCAACATTCTGCTACATTTTAATCTCAGTTTCCTTTGTCCAGCTTTCATACGTCAAATCATCATGGTTCTGGTTGGTTATGTAAAAAGGAGCTGGATTTGCTTTACTTTCATAGCTCATGGACTAAACATATTAATAACATACAAAACAATAAAAGATCATGTTTGTGTTTCTAGGCAGGTTCATGAAGGTTCACATATGGCTTTTGGATTTAAAAACAAATGCTGGCCAGTTAAATGTGCAATTCTTCACACAAAAGAAGAAAAAGTAACACATGCATAATGCAGAGTTTATGCATTATATTTTATAAGAAGTTACTATATAACATCGTTACCTTTTTTGTAAGTAATGTAACCAAGTGTCTCCCCTCACACTCGGAAGACACAAGCTCTAGTCTTACTTTTGGACTCAATGCTGATGCTTCATCAGTGTTATGACATTGGAGCCTTAGGAGGTTAGGAGAACGCCGCTGTCTGCCTTTCCCGGCTCACTTGTCTTCTCCTACGGGTCTGTCAGACCTTCATTGGTGTCGCCGTTCAGGTACGAGTAGCGGCATCTCCTCGCCACCAAGGTCCAAGTCAGCAGCAGCAGCTGCCTCGCCTCGCCCTGTTGACCAGCCAACAAGTTCCCCCTGGTAAGTGTCACTCACGTTTGGAGGCTCGTAAGTCCGAGCGGAACGGCAGCATCCCATACGGGTTAACAGTCAAATGCCTGCCACAGAGACGGCCATAGTTTGCTTCCGTCGTGCACGACTCCAAAAATCCCCAACAGCCTTAATCTGCTCGGTCCACTCTGGGTGGCACCCCCACCCACCATAGGGGGTGGTCGAGCTGGCACAGACGCGACGTCATCGTGCCGCTAGCAACCGGTCGTTTATTTCAGTTTGCCGTACACCCGACGATGACCAGTAAAGTAAACAGACAGCTTCCACCGACCCACGCGAGTCACGACCCCTCATTGACGCCCCCGGTCGTTTTTTTGTCCCCCAGCCACACAAAGGAGATGCTTTCCGATTTCAGTGTCAGTCCTGCCGTCCAGTCGACATGCCGCGTGCGGGGCTGCCTCGAGTCCCATCTTTTTCTTTTTCTTTTGTCAGTTAGACGCGGGACGGGTCGGCCGCACATCTACTCACCCCCAGCGCTCCCAGTTCAGCCCCAATCCGCTCGCCGTCTCACTCAAACAAAGCCCTCCAGCTTCCGGATGGCAACCCAAGGCGGACAAACTTAACTTTGAAACAGCAAACTTTTTTTTACTAGCCAGCCTCCCAGTCCGGCCCCTCCACCCCAGCGCCTCCCAGTCTGGCCGGGCGGCTGTCAGTGGGGATAGCGCTGAGCACAGCGGTGCGTGTTCGTCGGAGCTCTGCTTGATCGACAGGAGCCGAGAACCGCGGCTGGCTTTCCGCCGATTTTTTTTTTTTTATAAAAGGGCGTCTTACAGGTTGGGTGCCGGTTGTACTGGAATGAAGGGGTGGGGAAGCCATTAACTCTTAAACGATCTCAATCCATGAAGGCGAAGGTGCAGGAGTCCGCGCAAAAAAGTCAAGAAGCGGAGCTGGGCGGCCTACAAAGTGGGATTCAGGGCATCGACATTTACTGGCTCAGTATTCATTCATTAGCCACGATGAGGGGCTTTTAGCACTTACTAGCGGCGAAGCCCCCCCGATAATGCCGTTAGTCCTACACTTTGAGGTGGCCCATCTTAGGTTTTCGCGCAGTGAATGTCAGAAGGGGGGTCTTGAGATCAGGGGCTACAGCTGTCACTGCCCATAGCTCATATATTGTAACAACAGCTACTGTATGTAGATGCCTTCTACTCATGAATGGCAAAGGTGCTAGATGGACAGATACATAGATCAGTCACCATTTCATTAAAAAGAACTCATTGCCACGTTAACATCAATCACAAAAAACAGCTGAGTATATTGAAATTAATATTTTCTTTAAATATTAATGCGTAAATTACACCCCATTAGTCACAAACCACAATGCATTCAAGCTACACACCCTCCAGCACAGAGCCCACAGGCGCCTCTTTGTGATTTGCAGACATAACTGAGTCTGAGGACTTCCCAAATATACAAACATACAAAACTCGATTTCCACAGGGAGGTGACTCCAGACCAGGGTCCAGTCATTAACATGCAATGCAGACATCTTCGGCCGACACTTTTTAAGATGTGCGTTCCTTCTTCAGGGCCAGACGTGCTGACATCCTTTAAAGACGATAGAATAAGCCACTTGATGACACTTAAATACGGACAGCAAACACTCATCAGGGGTACTCACAATGTAAGGACAAAAATATCCACATGGGGTCTTCAAAACTAAGCTGCCTAATCAGAATTGTGGCCGGGGGGGGGTATTAACTCCCTACTTCATTGACCCCCGAATCATATGAAGCACTTTAGAACAATCTTGCTGCAATTGAAGTCATTTATACCAATTAATGCCGTCACATCCCCAATTGAAACATTGAAACAGCCTGTGACTCCCACAGATGAGGGTACCTGAGTCACCATTAAGGTGAATTAGACATTTTCCTAGTGCGCAGATCTGCTTTTGGGGGGCTGGGATCCAGCGACACAGGTTAGCCACCAAACAGTCAGTTTGGCGCACTAATAAGCGAGCACCTGCACTGGCTGTCTGTGACAATATCAGACCCCAGTAAGCTAAACTGTCATAAAGTTGAACATCCTAATCAATAACCGCCTCATTAAAGAAACTCACTGCGATATTAGGGCGGCACGGTGGCGCAGTGGTAGCGCTGCTGCCTCACAGTTAGAAGACCCGGGTTTGCATGTTCTCCCCGTGTCTGTGTGGGTTTCCTCCGGGCGCTCCGGTTTCTTCCCATAGTCCAAAGACATGCCGGTTATATGGATTGGCGATTCTAAATTGGCCTTGGTGTGTGGGTGTGTTTGTGTGTGTCCTGTGGTGGGTTGGCACCCTGCCCGGGATTGGTTCCTGCCTTGTGCCCTGTGTTGGCTGGGATTGGCTCCAGCAGACCCCTGTGACCCTGTAGTTAAGATTCAGTGGGTTGGAAAATGGATGGATGGACTGCAATATTAACATTAGTCACCAAAAAAATAGCAGAGTTTGTTAAAATTAATAGGATTTTTGAATATTCTGAGTAAATTCCCACACATTTAATCACAAACCCACAAAACAAACAATACGCTTGAGATGCACAGATAGTCAGACACACAATCTATCAATCCTACAGTGAAACTAAAGATTTATAATCCAAACTTCAGTTCAGCCAAGCAGGATATGGTCAGATAAGGTCATTAGGGTCCCATGCCGTGCCCCAGCATTCCCTTGGTCAGCGTGGATTCCCAGGAGGTTGAGCTCATATTACACTGACCTTGGCAGTGTCCTGAAAAAGGATTTCCGGTTACACTTTAGTTTAAGAACTGCAAAAATGCATCGCTTACTCATTTACTTTTCTATAACAAGACCTTAACAGAGGCTTCTTTTGGTCTTCATAACACGAATAGAACCTCAGTAGATCGGTTATTCACCTCAGCGCAGTGTGGCACATTGACATGATGGTATACTGACGTGTTAATATGAAGGATTCGCAGGTCTTCTACTAAATATGGAATATCAAGAGCTATGTGTCTCAGTTAAGCCCCCATCACACCACTCAAAAGTGACATTTTGTTAGCAGGTCACATTTCAGAGATAAACAAACACGTTACTGCTGCTTTGGAAGTGTTATGAAGATCCAAAGATTCAAAGGTGTGTTACTTAAGGCCTTGTTACATAACACTAAATAAGGAATTGATTCATTTTTGTCGTTCCTACACTAAAATATTACCGGATTTCCTAAACAAAATCAGCCTGAGACAAGATGTATCTTTCCATCCACTGGTTACATTCGAAGATGACCAGATAAGAGCCGAGCCTCACATTTTTAAGCCTTTCTGGCTGTGTATTTGTTTCTAATTGTGCTCTGTTTAGTTCAAGCAGGGGGCATGATGGCGCAGTGGATAGTGCTCTGACTCGAAACCTGCACCCAGTCTTTGACTGTGTGGAGTTTGCAGGTTCTCTCTGTGTTCATGTGGCTGTTCCTCCAGGTACTGTGGTTTTCTTTTTACATCATCAGTATGTTAAAGTAACTTGCATCTGTTTTTATGTGGGTGCTGTAAGTGCCATATGGGATGGATGGGCATCCCGACCAAGAGAGGGGAAGGTTCCTTGCCCGAAAAGGAGGCTCCAGGTGGATGGACAGGTGTTTACAAAACCTTTCCTGGCCGAGAAAAAAAGGGAAGAACAGGGAAGGAGTGTGTTTAGGGGCTGTTCATTCCCACAGGATGCTAGATGGCAGCAGCCCTGGATATCGATATCCATTCAGATACCAGCAGGGGAATACTGGGAATTGTAGGCCAGTAGCACAGACCTGTTGGGGTCTGTGGGTGCTGCAAGATGGCACTGCCGGGTGTGACACTTCCTACTATTTGGGACTTCTGTATGACCCAAAGGTGCTTCCAATGGGCGAAGCCCTGGTACCGGAAGTGAATCTGAGCTGGGAGTGGAGATAGATAGATAGATAGATAGATATACTTTATTAATCCCAAGGGGAAATTCACATAATCCAGCAGCAGCATACTGATAAAAAACAATATTAAATTAAATAGTAATAAAAATGCATGTAAAAACAGACAATAACTTTGAATAATGTTAACATTTACCCCCCCCGGATGGAATTGAAAAGTCGCATAGTGTGGGGGAGGAATGATCTCCTCAGTCTGTCACTGAAGCTACTCCTCTGCCTGGAGATGACACTGTTCAGTGGATGCAGTGGATTCTCCATGATTGACTGGAGCCTGCTCAGCGCCCGTCGCTCTGCCACAGATGTTAAACTGTCCAGCTTCATTCCTACAATAGAGCCTGCCTTCCTAAAAAGTTTGTCCAGGTGTGAGGCGTCCTTCTTCTTCTGCCTCCCCAGCACACCACCGCGTAGAAGAGGGCACTCGCCACAACCATCTGGTAGAACATCAGCAGCATCTTATTACAGATGTTGAAGAACGCCAGCCTTCTAAGGAAGTATAGTCGGCTCTGACCTTTCTTACACAAAGCATCAGTATTGGCAGTCCAGTACAATTTATCATCCAGCTGCACTCCCAGGTATTTATAGGTCTGTACTTTCTGCACACAGTCACCTCTGATGATCATGGGGTACATGAGGGGTCTGAGCCTCCTAAAATCCACCACCAGTTCCTTGGTCTTGTTGGTGTTCAGGTGTTAAGTGATTTGAGTCGCACCATTTAACAAAGTCCTTGTTTAGCTTCCTGTACTCCTCCTCCTGCCCACTCCTGATGCAGCCCACAATAGCAGTGTCATCAGCGAACTTTTGCACGTGACAGGACTCCAAGTTGTATTGGAAGTCTGATGTATATAGATTGAACAGGACGAGAGAAAGTACAGTCCCCTGCGGTGCTCCTGTGTTGCTGACCACAATGTCAGACTTGCAGTTCCCAAGACGCACATATTGAGGTCTGTCTGTAAGATAGTCCACGATCCATGCCACAAGGTGTGAGTCTACTCCCATCTCAGTCAGCTTGTCTCTAAGGAGCAGAGGTTGGATGGTGTTGAAGGCGCTAGAGAAGTCCAAAAACATAATACTTACAGCACCACTGCCTCTGTCCAAGTGGGAGAGGGATCGGTGTAGTATATAGATGATGGCATGCTCTGCTCCCACCTTCTCCTGGTATGCGAACTGCAGAGGGTCGAGGGCGTGGTGGACCTGTTGCCTCAGGTGGTGAAGCAGCAGCCGCTCCATGGTCTTCATCACATGTGACGTCAGAGCGACAGGCCGGAAGTCATTCAGCTCACTAGGACGTGATACCTTTGGGACTGGGGTGATACGAGATGTTTTCCAAAGCCTCGAGACTCTCCCCTGTTCCAGGCTCAGGTTGAAGATGCGCTGTAGATGCACTCGAACACTCGAGTGGAGAAGCAGCAGTGCGGAGAGAAAGAGAAAGAGACAGACACCATTCTTTGCAAAAAAAAAAGTGTTTTGTGTAATAGGCACCCCTTTATTTTGAACCCGGGACTATTTGCCTGTTCGTGTTTGGGGCTCCCTGGCACCCCTTAGCTATCACAGTGCCTAAAATGTGCTGCTGGTCCTACTTAGCACTTGATGATGCTAGGATTGTCTCCACTCCCCCACATCCCTGAATTTGATTCAGCAGGTTTGAGAAGGTTGTATTATTCATTAATGGCAACTCTTATTGTTACTAAAGTGTTTAATTAATAGACAGATACTGCCGGGCACAATTAATGTTAATCCATTTCAAGCTACACTGTCTTTGTGTGCCTAAATGTGCCGTCTGCATCTAACCGGAGAAACTGTCACAGCACTCTGTGCCTGCACTCCATCAGCTGCATTATATAAAAATTAACCATCCTCAATGGAACTGAAGCTATGTTACTTAAGAGGCAAAAAAAGAAAAAAAGAAAGAAGATGTCACACAAGCACCAAACCAAAGGATCAATTCATTACAAAATAGTAAAATCTGAGTGGTTCAAACAGCAAGGAACCAAAGCTGCATACTACAGACATAGGGCAATGGTTGATGTGAGGTGGTCAGATTTCCAAAGGAAAACAAAACTGGACTTCATCCAAACCAGCACAAGCATGAATGGGGGCCGAATACGGGCTAGTGAAACTTGAAGATAGCGACGGTGTAGTATTACGACCAGGTGAAGCTGCATGACGCTGCACTCAAAAGGTGGTAACCTGCAGGACCGTGAGATCTGACAAGATCAAGTACCAAGATGTCTTGGACTCCAAAACTGAGATATAAGGGGAATGGGGTATTGAGGAAGTAAGGAAACAGGATACCAAGATTTGACAAGTTCAGACAGGAAGATGGAAGATCCTGCAACCTGACAGGGTGGAATATGAGAAGATAAAATTGCTGAAGCTGGCACCCCGTCCAGGGCTTGTTTAGGCACTTTCAGCATGTATGGATAAACAAATCTGAGGAGCACAAAAAATCTGCGGAGCACAAGGACTAAAGATATTACGTGACAAGATCAGCTTCAGGACACCAAGGTCTCACAGGTTCAGGCTGCAACATGGTAAAAAACGAAAACCTTTTACATTGTTCTAACCTCAAGTAAACTTACCAAACACCAGAAAGCTTAAAAAGGACCACTCCATAAATGGTGACAGCAGAGAAAGCAGATTACTGCCCCAAGAGCATAAGAACATAAGACATTTGACAAACAAGAGGAGACCATTCAGTCCATCGAGCCTGTTTGTTTAGTTAATAGCTAAGCTGTCCCAGTATCTCATCCACATTCTTCTTAAAGGTTGTCAAACTTACAGTATGCTTCAACTCAAAAATGTCTCAGTAGTTTGTTCCAGAGTCCCACAACTCTTTGCGGGACTTAATTTCCTCTGATATCTTCATGTGTGTGATTAACCCTTAAGCCGAAAGAATGTTTCTGGATCTACTTTATAAATGTCTTTGTGGATTTTAAATACCTGGATCAGGTCCCCACGTAGTCTCCTCTGCTTGAGACTAAACAAGTTTAATACTCCAAGTCTGTCCTTACTGTATGTCCTGGGATGGACTTGGTTGCCCGCTTCAAGTATTACTATGTCTTTCTTGTACTGTGGTGATCAGAACTGCACACAACACTCCAGATGAGGTCTTACTAGTGCCGTATATAGTCTGAGCATAACGTCCCATAACGTAAATTCAACAGTTTTTACAATATAACCTAATATTCCTTTTTACTAACTTCTGTGTATTGCTTAGTCAATGAAAATGTGTCAACATAAACCCCTAAATCCTTAGAAGTTGCTTCCTGTAGGACAATGTCTCCCATTTTGTGTTGATAATTGATGTTCTTTTTGCCCACATGTAGCAATATGTACTTTTCTATATTAAACTGCATTTTCCGGGTGTTCGCCCAGTTCTGAAGGTTGTCCAGATCTTCTTGAATTCCCTCTGTTGCCTCCTCAGTGTCTGCCATCCCTCCAGTTTTAGTGTCATCTATGAATTTCACAACTTTACTGACTATACCACAATCAACGTCATTAATATAAATCAGAAAAAGTAACAGCCCAAGGACAGACCCCTGAGGGACTCCATTGATGACCTTGCTCCATGTGGGGCATTCTCCTCTAATCTGAACTCTTTGTCTCCTGCTGGTTAACCAGTTAGAGGCCCAGTTTTGCAGGTTACCCCTCATGCCTTCAGCTTCTAGCTTTAGAATTATTCTTTGTTGTGGGATGACTTTATCAAAGTTTTTTGAAAGTCAAAGTAAATTATATGGTATGCTTTATTTTTGTCAACTATTCCAGTTGCTTCTTCAAAAAGAATGTAAAAAATTGGCTTGGCAGGATCTTCCTCTCATAAATCCATGCTGGCTATTATATTTGTTTAGGTACATTTCTAATTTATTTCTTATTGTAGGTTCCATAATTTTGCAGGCACAGACAGAAGACTTATTGGTATGTAATTACCAGGAACCATGTTGTCTTCCTTCTTGAAGATTCTTAAAGGGTTGGTGGCAGGATTGGCACTCTAGCCACTGTTCCAGTGTGGTGCTGAGGTGTCACTCATTGCACAGCTGCACTCAGGTCCCAATCCAGGTGGTTTGTCACCGTGTCACCGCATGCTCCCAACCTCTCTCTCGAAGAAGAAGAAGACTGGTGTTACGCTTGCAACTTTCTAGTCCTCAGTTACTTCTCCTTTCTGAAGTGGCTGCCGAAATATGCCTAATAAGGGTTTATAGATGACAGCTTTCATTTCTTTCAATGCGTTGAAGGCCAATGAAACCCCTGCACCTGAGGGGATCTCTTTTCGCTGTTCCGTTATTTCACAGAGTAATAATTTCCGTTTGTTTGCACTAATGCGATCTTTATTATCCTTTTTTTGAGACTTTTGAGTTTTCATACTTCCATTATCTCTAACCTGCTGTGCATGTGTACCGCACCAATGTTTTTTAATTCTTTACCACATTCTACTTTGTAATCGACTGTTTGTCTTTTATTTCTGGTTAAATCTCTTGGCACAAAGTCTCGTCTCACGGGACATGAAAGTGTCTCTAAGAGAAAGTCACATCTCGTCTCCTTCCAAGATTTTTTTTTATAATAGAGAGAAATAAATTACGGCGAGTTTGTTTGTTTGTTTTCTGTGTAAGTTATCATCTCCTTCCAGTTTCTCTGTGAGCTGAGCTTTAAAAGCCTCAAGTGCTTGCGTGTTTCACTCAATTTGCCAACCACCTTGGCATTATCTCTGAGTGTGATTCGGGCTCAAAATTCTTTGTAATTAAGATTAAACCTGAGTCAGATGCAGGGTAACGTTTAAGGATCTCCTTTCACATGGTTACACCCGAATGACTTCCAGGACTGTATTCTGCTGCCATCTAGAAGATAAACTAACATCATGCTGCCAAACAAATCACAAATATTCCTATGTGTTATGCAGCTTTATGGTAATTCATGAATGGGGTGGAGCCTTCAAACAATGGCATATAAATGAGAAGCTGTAAAACCAGCTTTAGAACAAAGTGAAACTGAAACATTAGTTAAATCAAGTGATAGAGATGACCATGTGAATTGGTTATCACATGTTGACATGGATAGTGAAACTGATGCACACAGCAGTGTGTGACCGGACCACTGTGATGTGGCTGCTGAGTCTGGTCGTGTGAAGGTTCACAGTGGTGCAAGCATGTGTGTGGCAAAAAGGCAAAATGATTGCAATCAAGTAGAAGGACAAGAAAGACATTAGCACTGGGTCACATGTTTTGGGCCTGCACCAAATTAACATCATTTCTGGACCCAAATCTATGAATGCCTTTCAGACAGCCTTGGTGTCCCAATCCCTCCTAATCCACTAACAGATGGGTTAGGTGTTTTTCCAGATGGGATTAAAGTGGAGAAGAACAAACAAACTGTGACTGTCTGCACTACATTATTGGCACGCAGACTTATTGTGCTAAACTGGAAGAATCCTAACTCTCCACTTTCAAGTCAGTGGATAACTGATGTTATATATTATTTGAAATTGGAAAAAATAAAATTCTCACTTACAGGATCTGTGCAGAATTTTTTCAAAACCTGGCAGGACCTAATCAATAACATTCTAGAATAAGCTTTTAAAGCACTGAAGAAGCAGATTCTCTCCCCATTTTCTTTTTCTTCTCCATTTATCTATATTCACTTATTCATTTATCTATTTACTTATTTTTACTAGGTTTAAGTTTTATTGTGCTGCCCATACTCTCTTTGTCAGGGTTGGGGGTTCATTTGTTTCCAATCCTATTCTTGTAAAATTGATCTATTTGTATGGAATGTTGTGTGATTTCAATAAAATCAATAAAATTAAAAAAAAAAAAGAAAGAAAGACATTAGCTTAGGGTGGCCTAAATAACAAAGTCCCAAACTTGGACACTTGTATATTGGCTGAACAGACTGTCCTTGTTCCCAAACCAGACACAACTCATTAATCTAACATGTGCTAGACACACATAAAGTTGAAGACCGGAGGTGAGGATTCCCCCATCAAGTAGCTGTAAAAATGCACTTGAAATCAGTTCCCGTCACTTTTCTGCAACCCAAAAATGGGACATTTTGTTCAATTCTGAAAGGTTAGGCATAAAATAGGATATGATGCATAAAAAAGGGACTGTACCAGAAAAATATGGGATGTGTGGTCAGTCTAACCAGGACACATAGCCTGAAATAGGGATTATCCCAATCAAACTTGGATATCTGGTCACCCTACATTAGCCCCATGAGCACTGCTCCTAGTAAAGCAACTGTCAATGCTTGTTTTAGGGGAAATGTGGAAGTCGATAAGCTTTGAGTTGTGGTAGCCCACAATAGCACAATGGGCATGTCGATTAAAACATATTATGAGAACAGTGCACAAAGAAACCCACTTCTACTGTCCAGATTGTGATGTTGGACTGCATGTTGGTGACCATTTCAAAACATCTCACACAAAGGAGGCATACTAAATCTGCACCAGTACAGCAGTGGACAGTAGACATACATATGTTTTTGACTGTACTGTATTTATGCTGATGTTTTGGTATTTGCATATTTCTGTTACACATTACATTTTTCTTGTTGAAAATGTTTGGCTTGTTTTTCTGGGGTAAACAACACAAAGGAGGCTGCATGATGACATGGGTGACAAACCAGATAGTATGCTACTGATGTAATATGAGACCTCTCACAATATGTACCATGTAGAGCTTTTGTTCCACTGTGAAGCTTGATTTGTGAGTAGGCATTCTTTATATATATTGTTCTGCCTGTGATTAGGGATTTTATACACTTTAGTGACTGCTGGATTAATTCAGGGATTAAGAAAAGTTGAATGCATACTGAATGACAAGTATCAGCTCTTCTGCATTATCTGCGTAATTGGGAAATGAGTTACAGAGAGACCATTCTGCTTCAGATACAATTCTACTAACGGGTACCTCTCATCATTATTGCTTTCCATTTTGGGATTTAAGGGCCTTTTCATACACTTTTTACTTACTAATGTAGATTAACAATCGCAATTATTTTTTATCAGGTTTACATCTGCTCGTTCTTTTAAATCAAGAAGAATATGTAGTAGTACGTTGTTAACTGAGAAAGAATGAGATGTTAATTGCTGACGCACCACCATTAATGGGCAATGAGACACACAGCAAACCGAGGAGAAGCACAAGGCCAAAACAAGACTAGCTGTGCACTGGTTATAGTCAGGACTGGCCATGTTCCGCCGGTCACTTAGACCTGAGGATCGTCTCCTCTTAGTGCCGGACTACATCACCTGGTCTTGATCCGCTACTGGTATGCTACTGTCTCGGGTATGCTGCGATTGACCCCCATTGTTTTTATTTTTGCAATGTATTTCTCAATTTTATTTTACTTTTTTTTCTTTCAATATGTAATCTGTAATTTGTGATGTAATGGATAAATATTTGTGTATGTAACAAAAAAGTGGTGGATTTACAAAAAAAAAAAACTTTTCAAGGCTGGCTGAAGAAGCTTTAAGAAGGTCACAGTGTGTCATTGTTATGGCCTTCCCACGCTGCCCACTGTATTCTTTCTACCCCATTTGTACATCATTAATTGAATTGCCACATACTGAAAAACATTTGTCTAAAGCTTATTTTCGGTTTTCTGTATTTCTCTCTTTGGCCAGTAACCTCAAATTGATTTGGCCCAAACACAAGACACGCCAGGGTACAAGTAGGGTGGCTGCCTGTATGCATATCGCCACTTATTTGTTCAGATTTTATCTGTGTTATTGCTCGTCTCTTTGGCTGTTTTAATTTTTAATTCAGCCTCAACCCGTCCTGCAGGCAGCATCCAGTTGTCCTTGAAGGTGATGTGATGTTTCAGTGTCCATCCCAGTCACCTCATCATCTAGTGGCAACAGCAAGATATGACCAATTAACCGCTGGACCTTCGAGCAACCAGTTGGTTTTGGAGATCAGATTTTGAATGCTGACTGGAGCCTGCCATAGCGTTTTCTACTGTGGTTATAATGCATCCACCAGCATCAGCCAGCATCAACCTGCCATCAGTCACTAAGGCAACATGTTGATAAACAACAATGTAGGTGTCCTTCTGAAAGAGGGTCACATCACACAGGGCTTAAGTCCTTACCGAGGTCACTTCAGACATGTGGTAAAGAGAGAACAACGTCAGATTATAGTACAAGTATACAACACAAGGTCAGGAGTAGCCCTTATTTTCTGGACAGTGTGCCAAATCCATTGTAGATCCCAGTCGCGGTCCACCTAACCAGAACGTCTTTGGGGAAGTGAGGGGGAAAACCAGACAACCAGGAAGAAAAGCCACATAGAGACGGGTAGAACGTGTTGTAAAAACCACAGGGGCTGGATGGGCATCCCAACCAGAAAAGGGGATGGTTCCTAACCCATACGGGAGGCTACGACCAGACAGACAGGCATTCCAACCAGGAGAGAGGAAGGAGCCAGACCCAGAAGTGATGGCTGGAGTGAATGGATGGACAGCCCATCAGAAGATGTTGCTGGGGACTCTTTATTCCCCCAGGATGCTAGATGCCAGTGGTCCTGGATATCGGTGCCAGTATGGAACCAGTAGGGCATGCTGGGAATTGTAGTCTGGCAACACATCCCTGCTGGGGTCTGTGGGTGCCGGAAAGAGACACTGCAGGGATATGCACTCCGTAATAAATGGGAATTCTGTATGACCTGGAAGCACTTTCATCAGGTAGTAGCCCTGGCACCAGAAGAGAGGACGAGGTGCAACACTCGAATGGAGGAGGGCAGTGAGGTGGGGAGAGGAAATGCTATTGAGGAGAGAGAGGAATTGGAAAGAAAACCTGTGCTTGTGCTACCTTTGGAGGTATTTGGATAATAAACCTTTCATTTCTTGAACCTGGGACTCTTGGTAGGTTTGTGTTTTGGGGTTTGGGCCTCGCTGATGGCCCGGTTCAATTATAGTGTGTAGACCATGCAGAACTGCAGGGTTTGAACCCAAGACTCATGATCCATAAGTACCAACCACACTGCACCCTACTAACAATTACAGAGCAAATAAAATAAATAAAAACATGCAGAATGGGCCTGCGTCCCTTTGTTGATATCTTGCTGAGTTCAGGACTTCCCAGATTTATTCTGTTTTAGGAGCAAACATGGAGCCAAGTCATTATTAATTAGGCGGCCACTCGATGCTTGTGGAATTTATTGTTTTGTATGAGAGCTGGCTGTTTAGTTTTCTCCGTTGTTCTGGAAATGTCAGCCTGTTTTTAATAACCCTGCTGGCAGACCAAATTTTCCTTGTGGGATCGTAAAGGTTCAATTAAATATGGTGTTGATGCGAATGCAGCATGTGCACCTTTACTTTCCTGATCCCATTTATAATAAACAGCATGACGACGGCTGCCTGCCACTTGGGCGGCTAGTCAGCGGTGGGCCGTGCTGTTTGTCAATCTGACGGTAGGCTGACAAGCCCTTTACTTTGGGATATTTACAAGCAGCATTAAAACACCAAACTATTCATAAAGTCCAATTTAATGAAGGCTGGGTACCATCTGGGCCTCCCGGTGAGGACTTGTTTCATTTGTCAGTAAAACGCTCTTTAAATAACGCTTGGGCTCTTGGTCAATGTTTAGAGCTCCTCATAAACAGACTTTTTCCATTCCAGGGTTGCACAGAGCTGGACAGCACATCAGCCGTTCGCCTCCATGTGTTCATCAAGGGGCCATTTTAATCAGAGAGAAGCACAGAAAGCCTAAAAACAAATTAGTTGTAGACAAACCCAGCAGACATTAGAAAGAAAGACGGCAGTGTCAGAAGATGACAGGCAGCCAACGGTCAAAATGAACAAAATACAAGAACCAATCTGATCAAGTGATGTGCTGGACATGCTGTCAGGTAAGCCCCCCAAATCCCAGACACAAGTCCCAGGTACAAATATGAATTTATATTTTGGGAAATATCTCGACCAACTCTTCTTGTCAGGGTTCACACAACCACAATAAAAATACTAATAATAATTCTTTACATTTATATACCACTTTTCTTACTACCAAAGCACTTTACATAGTGAGTGGGGAGCCACTTCAGCCACCACTAATGTGTAACATCCACCCGGATGATGCAACGGCAGCCATTTTGTGCCGGTGTGCTCACCACACATTAGCTGTTAGGTGGTGAAGGGGTGGGAGAGAGTGTGCCAATTAGAGACAGGGGATGACTAGCGGGCCAGAATGGCCAGGCTATAGTGGGTAATTTAGCCAGCCAGGACATCAGGATACACCGTAATCTTTACGAAGGACGTCCAGGGATCCTTCATGACCACAGAGAGTCAGGACCTCGGTTTTATGTCTTATTCAAAGGACAGCGCCATTTTTACAGCACAGAGTTCTCATGACTGCACTGGGGCATTGGGATCCATTTTCAGATCCCAGGGTAAGCGCCCCCTGCTGGCCTCACCAAATCCTCTTCCAGCAGCAAACTAATCTTTTCCTAGATGGTGTCCCATCCAAGTACTGGCCGGGCCTGAACACACTTAGCCACAGGTGGATGACCTCTCGTGTCCCACATTTCTTGGGCATAGAGGTAGTTGTGTGCTCAGAGCCTTCAACACTCTTACCAGTTTAACACTGGGCATCTATCATCTCTGATGGCTTTCCTTTTAATTAGATTTTGGTTTGTGTCCAGGATGTGGGGTGCCATTTCACATGCTGGACCTCCTAGTCTGTCAGGCAGTACTTTGCTGTTCATCATCGGCCTACCAAGTGAGCTTTGTCCTGTTGGTGAGTAAGCATGTGTGCCAGTTTCACCATCTTCATAGTTTGGCGAACTTTAGATATTTCCGGTGTTTAATTATAATTATCATCACCAGTTTTCACATGTGGCCCAGCATCAGATACATGGCCTTGAGCAACCTCGAGAACAAACATTAAAGGAAAAGATCAAATTAAAGAAATGTTAAGGAAACTTGAAGAGTGTGTTTACTCAGAATGTTGTATAGAAAGAAGTATTTTCTGCTGAAATGTTATTTACTTCAATAACGTATTGCATTAGTATACAACTGTGTACAACAAGCATTTAAGTATACAAGCAGTGCATGCGCTATACAGAGAAGGACGTCAAGGTACACATTATTTGTTCATTTCTCACGCTTCTTAAAAATGTAATCCCGTCCAATATTACAGACAGCACGATGTGCTGTTACAGTCTCAGACGTGGAAAAACTTAGGAGGTTAAGGCCTCCAAAAATACCACAAAAAGCAATTCAGGATCTTCGCTGACCAGGCCTGAAGAGGCTCACCTAGTCCAGGGATCTTTTATGATATTTTGCCTTTATTTTCTTGATTAATCAAATATTCTTATTATTTGGCTTTTGCCATGTCCAGGGTTTTTCTTTATCATGGAGAACCTTAAGAATCTCTAAGCAAACTACACACCTTGTATAAATGTATGCCAGTTTGCATTTTACACATTAAAGAGCAGCCCTCTGTGAGTTTAATGGTGAGGACTCTTGATTCCTATAGATGGTCGCTGTTCTGATGCCGTAGTCCGTATGGCCTGGGTCTGTAAGGCATATCAAGTTTGTTGATGCAGCAATCCATTGTGATAACAAAGCAGATCGGGCTCTACAACGTGTCTTGGCCCGTCTGCGATCTTGTGGCTTCCTTGCACGTTCCTCATCGTTTGCAAAGCAGACCTCAAAACAAGCGGCGCCTTTGCCATCCTCAGTCTGCCCACCCCACCCACACTGAAGCACACTGCCACGGCTTTTCTGCTGATATGTTTTATGAACCCAACTGACTTCTACCAAAGCCTGAAGGCATCTCTGCTCTGAGCAAGGTGGGGGTGCAGTGATGATTTTCCTCAGTTGGCAGATGGTCTGTGCAATTCCAGCATCCCTTTCGTTTTTCTCCTGTCCTCGCGTCATCCGGCTTGCGTTGTTTCTCTAATGTTTTCTACTGAGCTCCACTGTCAATCTCTGCTAGACTTTCTTTCATGTTCACATCAGACTGTTGGCCTACACTACACAATGGGACCCTGCATGGCCATACTTTAAGTGAGGTTGTTGTTTGGGTCCGACTGTGAATGCCTAGACAGCTTGCCAGAAGTATGGATGCCAGATCACAAGGGACACCCATCAGGAGCTGCTGCAGTGGAGCGTTGTCCTCCAGTGGCTCCATGTCTCTTACTGCAGTGGTCACGGCTGGATAGTGTAGGCCAGGGGTCTCCATCTCTGGCCCTGGAGTGCTGCGGTAGCTGCAGGTTTTCATTCCAACCCTTTTCTTAATCAGTGATCAGCTTTTGCTGCTAATTAACTCCTTTCCCCTTCATTTTAATTGACTTGTTTTCAAGATTCGGTCCTTTGAATTGCTTCTTTTTTTAAAATGGCACCTAAACAGAAAGTCGGGTCTCAAACTTCAACCAGTTTCTTAATTAGAAGCTTATTTTTATTGTTAATTAAACATGTTATTTAACTCCATGGCTTGTTACTGCTCTCCATTTCCAGAACTGTCAAAGCACCATGATGTCCCTACATTGATGGATTAAAGGCCAGAAGTCCACGTGACTGTAATCATCAAGTCCTTCCATGAGAACCCTGAATATAATGAGGACTGTTTCATTTATGTTAGGTAGAATGCCTAGAGGGGGCTGGGTGGTCTCATGGCCTGGGACCCCTGCAGATTTCATTTTTTCTCCAGCCGTCTGGAGTTTTTTTTTGTTTTTTCTGCCCTCCATGGCCATCGGACCTTACTCTTATTCTACGTTAATTAATGTTATCTGATTTTAATTCTTACTTTGTTTTTATTTTTTCTCTTTTTTCATCATGTAAAGCGCTTTGAGCTACATTATTTGTATGAAAATGTGCTATATAAATAAATGTTGTTGTTGATTTTCACTTTTCTAAGAACATCGTCCAAATGTTTTGGGGACCTGAGCAGATCAACAGGACTGAGACCTTCACCTTTCTTTATTTTCAGATACTGTGTGATGGACGATGGTCTTGTATTGGCTCGTTTTGTAACACATTATTGTTTGGCTGCTAATTGAGGAAAAAAAGAAACAATTAAGGAACTGAGTCTTAAATAGCAAGTCAATTAAAGAAATCAAAGAAAAGGAGAGTTAATCATCAGCAACAACTGCTCACTGCTTAAGAGCAGGGTTACTGAAAACCTGCAGACACCGGACTGATATTGGAGCCTCCTGGTGTAGACAATAATAGGTGAAAAGGAAGAAGGCAACAAACTGGAGGGATGAGTAAAGGAAACACTCAAACTAACATAACACAGCCTGCAGCCTCCTGGGGGTCTACCCATACAGCCTTGGAGCTAATGACTGTCACGTAGTTTGGTTTGCCCTCCTTCTGACTTCAAAGTCCCTCGGAGATCTCCCATCATCCCCTCTACTCATGCCTTTGCTTCCACCCGCATGACTCGCCAATCGTTGCCAATGAGCTCAAGCCTGCTTTAAATACGCTGGCAGGCTCACTGGTGGCCAAGCCCTACAATCTCCTCCAGGACTGGTGTGCCCCGCTTCTGCCAAGGGACAGTAAGCAAGAGCTTCCTCAAGCAGCCTGTGTTGCTGCTGCTGGACATTCATTAGGGGTTTTCCTGCCAACAGGAACTTTTTAGAAAATTTATTATATCATTCCCTTCCCACGGCAGGACCTTGGGCCGTTTGAAGTCCCTGGTACTTTTGTTTTTTTTTTTCTCTCCTCCTCCAGAGTATACACTCTCATGTCAGGCGATGAATTGAGGTGATTGGTTGATCCCAAGCACTGGCGCCATCTTACAAATCTGTTAGTAGTTTTGACTCTCGAGAGTTGTCAGTGAAGATGGAGCACCACACTTTACGGCACATCAGTCTTCATAGCTGCTTCCTCCCGACCCCCGTGGACCGCACCATGCATCGGATTAAAGCAGTAATCGCCCTTTGAAGTGCCAGTGCGGTTTCTGGGTCTAAAGTCCCCATCAACTCTTCAACGCTCCTCACTTTGCACCGCATCACTCTTCGTTGCATGTCACATAATTTGCATAAAGGTTACGGTTCCTGTTGTGCAGTGAGAATGCAACAGCCGAACGTGCCCCAGGGTCTACATCATACAGGAACTCAGTGGTTCAAATAAAGTTCCTGCAGTGTTGAACCCTCTTCAGCTTCATCTACAGTATATGCATTTTTGGAGCCCCTCTCCACCTCTGTAATGGACGAGCCCCAGCAGCGGGTGCATCCTGGGGAGCTCACATCTCACACATTAGGTTCATACAATACTGCATCCTTTAGGACACAATGTAAAGATGGCAGTGGCCTGCACACAGGACGTCTCGCCACTCAAACTGTGCTAATTTCCAGGAGAGCAACTCAGAAATGCCACTCAATCTGAGACCTGATGTTATAGCAGTCGCTGCCCAGCTGCGCTTCCCAAAACGTATTAGACAACCAATTTGAAGTGCAGCTGCTACTAAATTGATGGATGATGTTGAGAGGATATCATATTGATTTTAAAGAACACGCCTATAATAAACATGTCCAGAAGAGGTGGGAGCAACAATTGAAAACGGTATAAAAGAACGAACACACACAGCCCGTCATGCTGCTTCGCTCGGACACACTGCTCCATGATGGCCTGTAGAGTGCTTCTCGCCTCTCTTCTCTTGTTCGGCCTCTTCTGCCGCTTCGCTGCATATCCCCTTACAGACTCCTCGGAGATGTTCTACTCTGGCCCCGGTGAGTACTACACAGCACGTGTGTGAGAGTGCCAGTGGGAGTGTGTGTGCAGGCCGTGGCACCGGTCCATTGCTAAGCTTCCCTACTTGTGTTGAATTTGTGTTCCTGGTCTCAGGCCTGAATGGGACTGATGATAGGACTGACAGGTGATAGCTTGGGGTACGTAGTTCAGTCCTGGAGGGTCACAGATCCTGCTGCTTTTACTTAGAAACTATTCCTTGCTGATAATGAAACTTCTTTCATTTTATGCTTTATTGGTATTTTCATTTTTCCATGTCAGGTCAGTCTCGTATTGTACCTGTAGATCTTTCTTTTCCTGATAATTTGACCCAAGCTGCATGGACCAGATGTACATCAGGAATTCTCAGTTCTCTACTTCTGAAATGAGACCAAGTTAGGTGGTGAGCTGGTCATTTCTTTGTTACTTAATTCTCTGGAGCATGTTAAGAAAATGAGAAGCAATGGAGACCGAATGCAGGTGATTAAAAATAAGAAACAAAATTAACAATCAGAATAAGCGAGTCATCTAAAACAAAGAATGAAAAATGTCGTTGGAACATAAAATCGTTTCAGCAGCCATATCTGGCCTGCAATTAAGACAGTGTATGAGAAGAAAAATCTGCAGCCCTCCAGGAGCAAACTTGAGGACCCCTGGGTTGGAGTATCTGTGACTCAATGCAGCAGCTTCTTTCTCTTGCTGGGATTAGGACAGGGAACTGTGGCCTCCTGGTTTACTCTTTGGATAGGTCCACTTAGATCTTCTTAGGTCCACTTAGGTCTTCTCTTCTGGTCCAGGAGGACCGTAGTGGCTGTAGAGCTTCATTCCAACCAACATCCTAACTCGAAGATAGGCTGTGCAGATAATGAGACTTGGTATCTAACTATATGGCTTCTTAGTGCTTTTGTCCTGCCATTGTGGACGGTGTCTCACTCTCTCAGAACATTATCCAGATGTTTTGTGGACTGGTACAGATTTCCACTTCACTGCCCTTCCTTTTCTCTGTCATTTATTTCTAAACATTTTATTATCACAGATATTGCATGATGCATGTTCACCATTGTAAAATGAAACCAGTTAGCTGGAGGTTCCTTTGATATCTGCATTTCATTATTAGCCGATGGCTGGTCAAGAAAACAGGAAACCAAACCTAAGTGCAGCAGTTAAGAAGCGTAACAGGCAATTAACGGCTTTGAATGGTAACCCACGAGTTAACTAAAAATTAATCAATTAAGAAACTGGTTTAAGTAAAAAGCTGCCAGCCGCCACTGCAGCCCCCCTGTGTTAGGATCACAGGATCTTCAGGTGAGATCTTGAGAGTATCTCTGGTCATGCAGAGACGGAGTTAAGACCTTTGGGCGTCGCTGCTCCTTTACATCATTTTGGTGTCCTCTTCTGCATCTGTTATTAAATGTGGAGTCCCACCAAGTCCAAACAGCTTTTTGTCTTTTTATCGAAAAATTAAATACAGCAAATACGTAAAATGAAATCATATTATTACAACTGGCTGAATTAGCAGATATACCTGCTGTAATTTGCCTCCATCACTCCATACATGTTTTATCAGAAATTATAATTGTGCAGATACACTGTGTAAGGAATCTTTAGACATGTTAAAAAGACACAACAGCACACCAAAAAGTGACATGCCAGCCTGGGCTGGTACCTAATCTGCTCCCACCGCTGCCAAGTCTGGCCCTACTGACTCGGATGTGAATAAGGGTTTACATGGCATTTTTGAAAACAGACTTCTGTAAACAACTGGTTTACTAAGACACAAGTAAAGACACTAACCAAATGTAAAACCGTTAGGGTTGGGACTGAGAGTGAAAAGCACAGCAGTAGACCATCTATAGCAGAGACTGAGAAGATATGGAAGGACCCGTCTCCAAATTCTATTTTATTAGGAGCCAAGTTCTGCTTTTACTTAGAGACCCTTTCTCAGTATTTAATGCAGGGTATTGTGCAGCCATCAAAGTGTGGCTTGATTTCTGGGGGGCTTATCTCTGTGATCATGTGGCTTCCTTCAAGAGACACTGGTATTCCAACCCCCACCCCTTCCAGACATATTATTACCTTAGAATGGCAAATCTAAATTGGTCCAGCCAGAGCTTGAATGTGCTTGTTCTTGCCTCCTTACAGTACAGGCTATAGCGACCCATAATCCTGGAAAAAGGATGAGACAGATTCAGTAAATGGACACTCTTGAATTCTAATCATTGTATCCAGAAGTAGCTTCAGTTTTGTTTTATCCAATGCACAACCCCAAATCAGGAAATGTTGGGATGGTATGAAAAATGCAAAAACATTGATTCTTAAATTTACTTTGACTTTCACTTCATTGCAGACAGTATGAACCCAAGATATTTCATTTGTTAATATACATCCCTATTCCTGCATTTCAGGCCTGCAACACATTCCAAAAATAGTTATGAGACGCCGGCATATTAGGACCAGTAATGAAGTTAAAAAAATAATGAGGTGATCAACAGCCGATTGTAATCATGATTTGGTACAAAAGCAGTATCCACGAAAGGCCAAGTCTATGAGGAGCAAAGATGGGCAGAGGATCTCCAGTTTGTCAACAAATGTGAGAACATTATTAAAATGTTTAAAAACAATGCTCCTCAAAAAAAGATTGTAAGGGATTTGTATATTTCTCCCTCTACACTGCATAATAATATTAAAATTAAGGAATCGGGAGGAATTTCAGTGTGTAAAGGGAAAAGGCGCAAACCTAAGCTTAACAGTCAGACAGCACTGCATCAAGAACTGTTACTTGGCAATAGCTGATTTTGGGCACATGGGTGAGGGACTGCTATGGCAAACATTTCTCAAGAACTACAATATGGACTTGCCTTCACCAATGCCACTTAAAACATTACTGTACACACCAAAAGGCTTTGTTAACCATGTTAAGATGTGGCATTGATTTCTCTGGTCTCAGAGGCACCTGGGATGGATCATCACACAGTGGAAACGTGTATTGTGGTCAAACAAATCAGTATTTCAGACCTTTTCGGAAGAAATGGACACCGTGTGCTTTGAATCAAAGAACAAAAGGGCCCACCCAGACTGTAATCTATACTAATAAAAGGCAAAGCTCTCACTGACTGACTGACTCACTCATATTTAGATATGCTTACATTTAAAATTCGCGATTGAGTGAAGCCGTGAAAGTCGAAGTGCTATATAGCGAGGGATCACTGTAAAATGTTAGTGGATTTCTGCAACGATATATATTCACCTCATGAAAAATAAATCTGTGTGGCCATCGCCATGTAGAATAATACAATTATTGAAAAATATAATCTACGGGTATACTAATAAAAGGCAAAGCCCTCACTGACTGACTGACTGACTGACTGACTGACTGACTCACTCACTCATCACTAATTCTCCAACTTCCCATGTAGGTAGAAGGCTGAAATTTGGCAGGCTCATTCCTTACAGGGTACTTACAACAGTTAAGCAGGTTTGATTTCAAAATTCTACACATAACAGTTATAACGGTCAACAACGTCCGCCATGTTGAACTTTCTTATTTATGGCCCCATCTTCACGAAGTTTTGTAGGCGGTTTCCCTGCGCTAACCGAAACCGATGTACGTACTTATTTCGGTGGTATGACGCCACTGTCGGCCGCCATATTGAACTTTCCCCCATCCCAACGCCCCCCACGTTGTTGGCTGCCTACATATATAAAGCCGTCCGTCGCTCCAGGCTCTACATTCCCTTCCTTGCTTGATTCGCCACGGGATTCACGTCTCCCTGCTGATAACTGCAGCCTTTTTATTTAATCCACGGCTTCTCCGCTGTTTTATTGTTCGTTTATTATGATTATAGTTGTTGTGTAGGTACTTTAGACCTACTTTACATTGTCCAGGTACCCATTTCCTTTATCATTCCAACCGTACCCGCATTAACATGTCTATCGAGGTGATCACCATCGATCAAAGAACTGTCACTTACCGAGTGGTTTCCATGCCCGGAGATGGCACCTACCTTTTCCATTCTCTTTGTTACATATTGAACGGCCATATCAGGCTCACTCTTGATATCCGGAGGAACATTGTGTCTTATGTATTGAATGACTGGGACAGGTTCAAGGTGTGGACTGATGACGGTACAGGAGATAATTATACTACACAGGAGCACTAGAAGAGTGAAATGCTTAAGCCCTTCACCTATGGTTCTGCAAGTCCTGCAAATACTGTCGTAATTGAAACAAACCATGAAACTCAAACCGATTATGACAGCAGCAATCCAAGCTGTGAGTTTTCAGACAAGATTACTTTTCACATGGCCAACTGTATGTTGCATGCTCAAGAGTAAGCTCAGTGCACAGCTTGGTCATATTATAACCGGAGGGCCGAACTGGCAATGTGGTATACAAAGAGATCGTTAACAAATAATTATTGGTATATTTTCCCTCAGTTTAAAAAGGTTTAATTTTCTTCTTAATAAAAATTTTAAGGCAGTACTTCGCCGCTGTGAAGCGCGGGTATTTTGCTAGTCAGCAATAAGTCCAAATGCCAGGGTCTGTCTCGGTATGGGGTTGTGTCAGGGCCCTTGGAAAAGGTAATTTATATGTCTGTGATATCAGCATTAATGCAGAAAAGTACATTGAGATTTTAGAGCAACATACACGGACATTAAGACCTTTTTCAGGAACGTTCACGTATTTTTCAACAACACAATGCAAAGCCATATTCTACACATTACAAAGGCATGGCTGCAGAAGAACAGGGTTAGGGGTACTGCAATGGCCTGCTTACAGGGCTGACCTCTCCCCAACAGAGAATGTGTGGAGAATTTTGAAATGAAAAATGCGACAACCACCACCCTGTACTGTGGCACACTTTAAGATGTGTTTTCATGAAATAACACCTGAGAGGCTTCATCGCTTGGTATCCTCAGTGCCACAACATCTTTTAAGTATTGTGAGAAGGAATAGTGAGTGACATTACAAAGTGGCAAATGCCATCCCAACTATTTCTGGAATGTGTTGCAGAACTGAAATGCAGGAATGAGTACATATTTAAAAATTAAATGAAGTTAATGAGATCAAACATGAAATATCTTGGGTTCTTATTGTCTACAATGAAATAAAAGTCAAAGTAAAACTTTAAAATTTAAGAATTACTGTGTTTTTATTTGCATTTTCCATATTCTCCCATCCTTTTCCGATTTGGGGCTTTATTAAAAGTAATACATAGGTAGTATTACTGTTGTCACACAAAGTATAACGTGTACATTAAAATGAGTTTCCTTACTTGTATTCAGCTCTTTACATAGTGAAGTACTTGAGACAAATAGACATGATTAAGTATTCTGCATACAACGTTTAAATACACTGTAATTCATCAAAACTCTGTGTGATCCAGTCCTCATTTTCATAAACATTTAAGAATTCTTAAGTATTCCTGTTAAAATAGTTAACTTGGTGGAGAGATTCAATCTTCAGAGTCACAATGTCAAATCTTTGTGATCCTGGTGGTGTCAACTTTGCAAAAATGGCCAGAAGAATTACAAAATGTGACTTCCATAATATTTCTAAGCAAATCTCAGCAGGATACCATGATCAGCTTTTGGCAGCAAGATGAAATATATAACCTGATTAACCTACCATGTAAGTTCACCACCTGTTAATGGAAACTGCCTTTTGACCTGTATAGTAACTGTACTGCTGATAATGGAGGTGAGCTTGGAATTTTTACACCCGAATAGATTAAATCTCACTTTCCTCTACACACTCCTCTCAATCCAGGCTTCTTTTAATCTGGGTTTTCGAATAACAGAGGCCCACAGGATAGTCACCTTGATGAAACTAAACATAAATGGGAAGACTTAAGCTGTTCTTCGAGCTTAACAACACATCTCATGTTTGGCCTTTTAGAGACAGACCCACCCACTCCTTAACTGGATTACAGTACACTTACTCTGTAGAGTTACAAGGAAGAATCTCTGAGACCCAGACACACACATTATACCTCTGGAGATGACTGTAAATGGATTTTGGTCTAAACATGGGTGAAAACAATTCAATAGTTCAAGGAGTGTGACTTTTCCAAATGGGAGTTTAAGTAGGGTTGGTGAATTAAACAGCAAAGAGCAACAGTGATAATTGTCAAAGCTGTCTGACTAACAGCAAACATGTGCCAATGATGATAAACCACCTATGGCAGAAAGTTCTCCAAAAAACATCCCTAATAAAAAATGTAAATGTGGGTTGTCTATGCAAAGAATATATTCTATATGTTAAAAATAAACATAACATTTTGAAGGGGAAAAAATTCTGTCAAGTCTCAGAAAATGACATTCAGGAGCCCTCAAATAAATTTGTGGCATTATACCTTAATGCCTCAAGAAAGGAATTTGGGGCATTATATGGGCAATTCTCATCAAGAGATGGGCAAAAGCTGGTGTACTGTATGATTATACAAGAATGTCAAGTATCAAAGGGGCAAATGTTACAATAATGTTGTGTCGGGTCTGGTTCTTGCCTGTTGATGATGGGTGTACTCCTGTCACTTTGTTCTGAATGGGAAAGTAACAACATATTTTTGGATATTTAGTAGAGTGCTTTAAAATTATTCATATTGTGCTGATCTGCAACAGGTATAATCATTTATTGAACAAGTAGTACAGTAAAGTCCACTATAAAGCTGTCATGTTTAAACTGATTTTTAAACAACAGGTGACTGAATTTAAGAGGCAGCTACATGCCAATGAAAGAAACTCACTGCTATGGTTAAAAAAAGTTCCATAGGGAGGTGGAAAATATTTTCAAGAAACGCCCAAAGCCATGAATAGCACAAGGTTGTCCAGGCTTTTATTAATGCACAGTTTGCTAATAGTGCCAGATCTTGTGGGTGTTCAAATTCTTAAAAGAGAGAACAAGAGTTTGTTACCTTTACCATATCACGCTCCTCTGACTCCCTAAAAATTCTATACTTGGGTACGGGGAATTGTATAGATAATAAGATGAAAATTAAACCTGTATAATCAATTAAATCTACCCTAAATATCCAATAATTAAAAAGACACTTTTTAATAGCCTTTGTTTTTGGGGTGGGGGTGGGGGGAACCCCTTCTGATATTACAATGACAAGTGCAGAAATATGGAATTGACAATATCAATTTGAAAAGCTCAAGGCATGAAATTGCTAGACATTAAGAGTGTTCTCTAACACCTGAAGATGTTACTGTCTTTTAGGAAATGAGCACATTACAATACTATAGACTTGCACAAGTGAACTGCCAATAAAACAGCTGTTCGAGACATGTCAGAAACATCTATTTTAAAGCCTAATACTTATTTTTATCAACAGGGATCAAATCTGCAAGCAACTTGCCTAGTGAAGAAATGCAGGAGGTAAGGGGCACCCAAGCCATATTTCTGACACGTCGAGTGAAATATCAATAGTGGGTCAAACCAGATTGCTTGGAATTAAAAACAAGAGCCAACGTTTTGCTATATTTTACAGATAAACCAAACTCAAGCCACAAAAGATTTTAAAGGCTAGGTAAGGAAAATACACACCTTTTTTTTTTCTCTTTGCAGGCAATCCTGGATAAACTGAACCAACCATCTCAGTTCTTGGGAAGCAGGAAACTTTTCAGAAAGAGAGGAAATCCGTCAGAGTGCTTCTGGAAATACTGTGTTTAAAGGAGTTAATGTAGAAGACAACATGCCAGTTTTGGTGACCCCGTTACCAAAACATATCTTTAATAAAAGCTATTTTCTTTATCTCAAAGTATTAATGCCTATGTGTTCAAAAGATTATTTGCAGTACATTATCCATCAAAGAAAGAGTAAGGCAACAAGCCTCATCAGAGAGATGGCCACATCCTCTGCAGACTGCAGATTAGATTCAGCAGCAGCTGAAACAGAGTTGTACAAAGGGTTATGTGCACAGCATAAGTGAATTTAACAGTCACTAAAATACATTATGATACAACAGTTCCTAATATGTTGTTGTACCTTTTTGAACTCAGATTTTCATACGCTCACGCCGATTACCAATATTAAGCTAAACCAAGGTAAAATTCAATCAACAACAGATTTCAACAGGTTAATTGTTTTCCACAAACCTGAAATAAATGCAAATTTATAAAAACAGTACCATGTTTCAACGAGTGAGACACAGAAGCCTGCAATCCTATGTCTCAACTGCCCTCTTTCGGTTGAATAAAAAGAAATTAAACAAACATAACTGGCATTTTACACTATCAAAATCATGCAGCGCACGGCCTCTGCCAAATTGATTGCCACCTGAAAAAAATGTTACGTGGTGGAGAGAAGAACAATAAACATGTTTAATATTAAAGAAAGTATACAGTTAAAAAGAATCCAAAATGCAAATAATGCATTGTAATCACAGATCTAATTCACAGTCAGCTTAAAATGTCCATAACAGGTGAGCCAACAAGTCATGAAATGTGACCTTAATGTCAACGCAAGCAAAAGACTGACAAAATAATGAGTACACTGATTTTCTCCAATCTCAGTATTCTTGGTAGAGCACAATCTGGTTCTTTGGGTATTGTTTGGCCTAGCTTACTTGACTGCTCAGTAACACTAAACGTATGATGTATACAATGAATACCAAGCATCTTCTATTCAGGCAGCAGGTCTTGACTCATTTCAGGAGATGGCTGTGATTTATTTGAAGCAGACTGTACAATGTTAAGAAGCAGTCAGATTTATCAAGAGCCAAGTGGCCTGCACAATGTTTCCTCTTCGTGTTTTTTTTTTTATTTTTGATTTATATATAGAGCTTCCATTTGCCATTTAAAAGTCACCCAAAGTCAGCAATAGCAACTGAACACCATGACCCCCACAGCTGGGTTTGGGAAGTTCAACAGTCTTTTAGTTATAGTAGGATTGCACGACAGTAATCCTATCTGGAGTTGTTCCCAAAAGACGACTGAAGATGTTCTCTTCTTTTAATTGATTTATTAACTTTCACTTTGCCAGCTCCAAAAACCGTGAACAGGTAATCTGAAGTAACATAGGGATTAATGTCTTTAGTGCCAGCCTGCAACAAAACAAAGGAAAAAGAAAAAACTTGTTTAAGCTTTTAATAAAGATGAAAAGTGGGCAAAGCCACTGTAGGTCTTATTTAAAATCAATTAGCCACTTCCAAGCTGATTCTCCTTGTATAAACTTCTTGTGAAGCCAAAAGCCATGCTAGAAAAAGCTTTAAATTAAAACAGCAAATTAAAGCTTTTTATTTCCTGATAATTACAAGCGGTCTTGGCTATAATTCACCAATAGGTTGCTGGATACAAAAGTAACATTATGAATGGAAGACCATTCTTCTTCATCATAAAGAAATACCTTCCAAGCCCATCAGCAAGCATCTCACCTGGCTTTTGAAAACAGAATGGGGTAGAACCACGCTTCCCACGAGAAGACAATTAACATGCCGCAGTTTGCTTGGTGCCAGAGGGGTCACTATGTAGTACAATCCCTTCTCAACATCCACTCCTCGGAGAATTCCTGAGGACAGAACATTAGAGATGACATCAGGCAAAGATAGAAAAACAATAAAAATCCTACTGGGAAGGTGAAGAACTCACCAAAGCCCAGACAGTCGCAGACTGGTGTGTGAGAGAGCAGCACTGGACTTCGTACTTTTCCTGAGGAGCTCACACCTTCTGCTACACTACAAAGTCCAACAAAACTGGCATTGGCCGTATACATTATGTGATTGGGGGCAACATGACAGTGCAACACTCGGAGGGCTACAGAGGCCATGGGTACCTGCAGACAAAAAGCAGACAGTTTACCATTGGCTTTTAAAGCAAAAGGTTACAAAAAACAGAATAACTGGTTTACCTGGTATGGTGTAAAGCAATGTAGTGGTATCACAGGGCAAGGATCCACAGACTGCAACTGACTGAAGTACCCCAACAGTGCCAGATCCCGTAGGACATTACTGGCATATCTCCTAATTATGAGCATGAAGAAGAACATTAACCAAGTATAAAACTGCTTCGTATTTTAAAAAAGCTGCTGTGCTTCAGACTTAAGTTATCTAACAAAGAAAATACTTCATCAGAAAAAGCACTGACTCATTTGCTAAAACATCAACTATCACCTAACTATAAACCAAAGGCTCCAAGTCATTTCACAACATATTCTATCATTTTTGATATGACAAAATGTGACACTCACGTAATAATTGCAGAGAACTGTGACTGCACACACAATAGTTTATGACCTCTTGGTACATTAGCATCTTCAAGTATCTCTAGATTAGCTAGATCTGTGGCTCGATGAACATGCCCCTTTGTATGCCAGCCTGGAGCAGTACCGATGTAAGCAGCTGTTAGGTTGGGCATTTGCTGTACATCTCCATTACTCAGCTGGACCACATGAGTAACAGACAGAAGGCGGATCAGGTCTATAAGTAACATCAGGCCAAACTCTAATGGACAGAAAAAAAACATAAAATAGATATACAGTAAACCCTTGTTTATCGCAGTTAATCTGTTCCACACTCTACCGCGATAAATGAATTTCCATGAAGTAGGATTCTTTATTTATAAATCGAATATTTTCGCAGTTAGAGCATAGAAAACCTGCTTACGGCCTTCTAAATATTTTTTTTATATTATTAGAGCCCTCTAGACATGAAATAACACCCTTTAGTCAAAAGTTTAAACTGTGCTCCATGACAAGACAGAGATGACAGTTCCATCTCACAATTAAAAGAATGAAAACATATCTTTCTCTTCAAAGGAGTGCGCGTCAGGAGCAGAGGGTAGGAGGGATCACTGTAATAGAAACTAAAGGCTAAATAGTAGCATACGACTGACTTTGAAAATATGTCACTGACCTTTAACCCAACCCATTGTGTTAACGATTAAAGGGGTCTCTCTCTTGTAGAAGCTCAACAAGTATTTTACAGATTCTAGGTAGCGATCCAGGTCTTTCTCACAAGATGCTTCTCCAAAATAAACCATCTGCTGTGGGGAATGCTGATGCGTGAATGGTGGCCCTGAGAGAAAATTAATGAGATAAAACTGATTAGTGAGAGAAAGAAATACATGTTGATACCACTCTCACACTACAGTGTAAGCACTCTCTACTAATAGAGAAACTAGTCAACATCCACAAATGAACTGGACATCTATGACATCACAGCTAAAAATCTATTCCTAATGCTTTCTCCATTAAACAGCTTCAAAGGTAGTCGTATTCTCGGAGTAAAGTTTACAGTTGTTGTACAACATCCTGCATATAATTGTGTTAATTTATTTCCCAAGCTATAGAACTATTGTCCCCAGAGAGAAATTTGACTTTTTACAGAAACTCATAGATAGGATAGGATAGATAGACGCACACACTTTAGTCTGAACACATACCAGAATGACTATAAATCAAGAAATTTAAAAAGAAATGTTGGTAACGAATGTTCGTAAAGACATACAAAGCCATTTATAAAAATGCATAAGCACAACATAAACCTGCTAGTGCTATAGGAACATGCCACTAGTAACCTGTATTTTTACATTTTGAATGTATATCATTATTCCATTCATCAATGGATTAATGCTGCAAGATATTCTCGTGAATACTGAAAGTGGCCAGGAGATTCTCAAGTCATCATCAAAGGGAAATAACATTTTGAATATGTACACAATATGAGAAAGTTCACACAAAAAACACACAATTTCGAATTTTTGGTAGCTGTAAGCAATGACCTCTTAGAAATTACCACCTTATTGTGGTGGAGAGGTCTGTGTGCCCCAGGAGCTGTGCTGTCCGGAGCAGAAGCTTTTGGTAGAGACTCCAAAGGCAAATTGGTGCCAAATAAGGGGGTCAGACAAAAAGCAATTCAAATGCACCTAATGATGGAGAACCACACATTTAAAAAAGAATATCCTGCCTGGTATGGGGCTATCACAGACTCCTCTTGGAGTCAAATAGATATATTTTGGAGTTTGTCCCAGAGAACAAGAGGGCCGTCTTTGTGCAGCTGTAGGTCACGAAGGGGAGGACTCTGGCTGCCATACATGCTAATGCACTGAATGGTAGTTCAGATCACCAGGCCTTCTATGAGTATCTGGAGGGCTCCTTAAAATTGTCCTAGCTGGGAACTCCACAGTTCTGCTATACAACTTCAACGCCCTTGTTGACAACAATGGAGACACCCGGAGAGGTGTGACTCAGAGGAACAGTTGCCATGATCTAAACCCGAGCTGTGTTTTATTATTGGACTTCTGTGCTAGGTATGGTTTGTCCATAACAAACACCACGTTTGAAAATAAGGTAGCCCACTAATGTACTTGGTACCACAGCACCTTACTCCAAAGATCTATGATTGATGTTAAAATCATATAATCAGATTTGCAGTTGAAATGTTTTGGACACTCTGGTAAAAAGAAGGGCAGAGGTGTCAACTGATCAGCACCTGGTAGTGAGTTGGGTCAGATGATGGGGGAGGCACCAGTAAAACACCAATGAGTCGTGAGGTGGATTGGTTATGTCTGGAAGAGGCCCTTTCCAGAGGGCTTTCATCTCCAACCTCCAAAAGAGCTTTTCCCACATCCTGGGGAAGGCTAGGGGCATAGAGTCCAAATGTGCCTTGTTGGAAGAGGCTGCAACTTGAAGGCGATAGGTGCCTATCAAGTTAGCAATTTAAGGACCCAATAGTGGACACTGGAGGTGAGGATGCTATCAGGCTGAAGAAGGTCTTCCACATATGGTTAGCACAGGAGTCTCCCAAAGCAGCAGAGAGGTGCTGACATGCAAAAGGGCTGCAACCCTGGCAGTCTGGGGAAAGAAAACCTGGGTGTGGGAAGAGTTAGAAGAGATCACAGAAAGAGACAAATTGATGGGATCAAAGACGTTCTGGCAAACCATCAGGCAACTCAGAAAGGGAAGACAAGGCTCACTCAGGCTGTTCTCAGCAAGGGCCATGTGAACAGTGGACCAGCTCTTCACTCTAATGAGGATCTTGTGTCAGCGGATTCCGTGGAGGGTGCTGGGAAAGTACGAGGTTCTGGGGCCCCAAATAAAGGCTATTCGGTCCTTGTATATTAGTAGTAAAGAGCTGTGTCCACATATTTGGAAAAACATCAATGCTGCTCCTAGTGGATGTGGGACTCCACCAAGGCTGTGCTTAGCCTCCTATCCTGTTTGCGATTTTCATGAACAGGATATCAAGGTGTAGTTAGGTGGGGTCCTGTTTGGTGCTCAAAACAGCATCTCTGATTTTTACAGATGATGTGGTCCTGTTGGCTTCATCGGGCTGTGAAACTCCAACACGCACTGGGAAACTGCGACCGAGTGTGAAGCAGCAGGGATGAGGACCATGTACTCCTCAGTAGGAGAAAGGTGGACTGTCCTCTCTGAGTGGGAGGTGAGTTAATTTCACAAGTGGAGGAATTAAAGTATCTTGGGGTCTAGATTATGAGCGAGGGTAAAAGTGGATGGTGAGGTTGTCAGACAGAGGGGCAGCAAACAAAGTTATGTAGCCGCTATACCGATCCGCAGTAGTGGAGGAAGAACTGAGCCAGAAGGCAAAACTCTCAATTTACCAGTTGATCTACATCTCTCCCCCCCCACATATAGTTGTGAGCTTTCGGTAATGACTGAAAGAATGAGACCTGTGAAAGAGTCCCAGCTGAATTTTATCTTTCTCACCCACTCCACCCACACAAACAGCCTGTTCAGCATGTCCTTCTCAAGTATATTCTCTAATGTTTCCACATTTTAAGTTTTGGAAATTATTGTTTGTGTACCATCATTTTTAGAACAGTTTTAGAATCTGGCAGACTAAGGCAGAATAATTTACAGTGAAGAACAAAGACAAATTTTTAAAATTCTTAATAATGAAAATGCATGAATCTAACATTGCATTTTATTGTTATTACTATTAATCAACTGTGGAAAGCTTTTGTTTCAGATGGAGGTGCCAGTGTTTGGTAACCTCCATCCTTCCTTTAAAAATAAATGCAGAAATAGGCTGAAATTTAAAATAGAACTGTGCTTTAAAAGAGAAGTTGGTATTTTTCAAGTCAAAGTTATTATTTCACAAACATGGTATATATGCATTTGCAATGCAAAATTGCAATCCGAATTCTAGCATTTACAAGATTTTAAGAAATGGAAAAAAAGGGGATCCTTCAAAATATTTCAATCCCTGCAGGTGATATACCAAGAAAAAAAAAAAAAAAAGGGTGGAAACATCTGACCTAAAGATAGTGTCAGTTAATTATATAATGTAATAGTCTGCGATAGTTATGCATTCGTTTTGAATGATAGGTCTACTATTATACAAAATCATGCAGTGTGACTACTATTAATGTTTAACAAGGTCCAAGATCAGCTCCGTTTCATTGCATTTAGCTTATATTAGTGGAGGCTCAGACCAGAAGGTACAACATTTTGGGGGGGGTCTTACCTTACAATTTGGAAACCTCTGATCTAAACTATTTTATTAACAATGACTGAGAAAGGTGAAATTTATGATGGCTACATTTGATTTAAAACTCTCCTAGCCGGGTTAAAGGACAAATTCTGTTGGCACATCAACATAGTGCGGCCAAGTTTACATATTAAAGAAACACAACAGTCTTGGCTTTTACTTACAGAACAAAACATGCATGATGCTACTGTTAAAAATGTATGTTAAGCAGCTAAATCTATGGCAGACTACAATCCATGAACGTACAACTCACCATACATCCATGGATGAAACAGATTCTACACCATTAACTACTGCTGTTTATTGTAAAATGGATCTCAATAATGCTGACCTCTGAAATCAACTGAAGATACAAAGCTAAGAGACATAACTCGTTAAGGTCTGACAATTCTTTTACACATTACCTTCACATGGGGCAATCGTATCACTTATCAAAGATTTATATGAAGGGCACAAGTTTTTGTAGTTTGAGCACCTAATAAGTTGTACAGTAGTCATATTAAAAGGAACTTACTGGACATTGATAAACTACCTTTGTTAAACATGGTTAACCAAGTTTAATTGAGTGACATTTTGCAATTAACCATGATTAAAAAATTGAATAACCCCAACAGTCATATATTATAGATATACTTGGATCATAAGACCACGCAGGTGGCGCAGTGGTAGTGCTGCTGTTTTGCAGTAAGGAGATTGTGTGTTCGCTTCCTGGGTCCTCCCTGTGTGGAGAGCATTTTTAGTAGTGAGAAAAGCGCTATATAAATGTAAAAAATTATTATTATTAAAGAATTATTATAAAAACATTATAAATTAAGCTGTTCATTTTCTAACACATTTTTTATTTACACTTTTCTAATCTGTCTATATTTCTAAAACTCCAACTGAACTACATAACTTCCAATACAAGCACTTTCAGGTTGCTGAATCAATTTTCTCTATTACTTTCACCACTGAATATAGCTGCAAACACAAGCCAGACTTTTATGGTCTTCCACCTCTGACAGCAGGGCTAACAAGAGGCTGTTCTTCACCTACCTAAACTTAAAATGCTTCTTTCTACTATGGTGTCATGGCCCTCTTCCTTTGTGTGTAAATACTAAAAGCTAGTACAAGGTGACATTCCTATATTTAGCTATTGTACACAAAAACAGATTTGCATTATGGCACATAAAGATGCTTGCATTGCTATTTTTCTCCATACTGTGATAGATCATTGGTATTAGAAACAGAGGTTTCCTTCCACATGATGCATTTTTGCCGCATTTGATCATGCATTGCCATTATGTCACATTAAAAATGTAGTTCAGAAGCTACAGCTTTTTCATCAGTGTTAACTTAAGGAATTGCAGGTGGAACTGGTACTAGTTCCCTACTTCAATGCTAGAACGTTTCTTGTTGGAAAATACATTTTTCATCTTCAAGTTATACTGTGGCAATAAAAGTTACAAGCAATTAAGCAACAAGAAGATGATGCAGATTTAGATATGTTGTTGATGCAATTAATTTTTTTCCTTCTTTTTACTACTGCTTGTCACACCATTTTTAACTGATTCATTTCAACAATCAAATCAAGCATTAATTGAAGCAGCTTTCTACTTCCACACCTTCAAGATCACTTGCTAGCTTCAACTCTTATCCGTTTTCTCTTCTATATCTGCTTCTATAACGGCAGATCATTTTAACAGTTAATATCTGTACTACAATTCTGACTAAGAATTAGGATTTTGCACATCAAAAATACATGGTTGAGAGGTAAAATATGACAATTACTAATGTGTTCAATTCAATATTGAAGTTGGCTGAAAGCGAATTATAAATATCAGTAATGAACTTCCTGACATGTGCTTGTTTGTGTAGATTTTATTTTGAAATAGTAGTTATACTTTCAAAATTCATATAAAAGATATGACATTTGTCTAAAATACCATATAATAAAACTGTAAGGTGTGTGCTTATGTGCATGCACACGTGCCCAGTCCCTCAAAGGAATCCGAGTGGTCAGTTTGCCTTTGGTGATACAATCGAAAGAGGAAGTGCAAGTCTTAAGAGACACATAAGGAGGAGTAAAGGCATAGGAGCCACACTGACAGTCCCCTTTAAAGACCAGAAGTATTCAGTCCTCAACTTTTGTGTGGGTAACATTCCTAGGAAACATGAAAGTCAAAAATTCAAATGCAAATGTTAATCCTTAAAATTACACATTTCAGTACAGAATTCTTTATAACTAAATACTTTTCAGTAATTTGCTCTTTTTACACATTTACAATGAATTAACCCATAAAATGCAGTATACAAAATACAACAGGTAACAAAAACATTTTTTTCTCGCTAGTGACTCTTTGGAATTCTGTGACTTTAGTCATTGCTGTTGAAAGATGTCGAGACTGGCCTGCGCCACCACCACCTAATCAAAGCACCATGATGTTCCTACATTGATGGATTAAAGGCCAGAAGTCCACATGACCATCATCATCAAGTCCTTCCATGAGAACCCTAAATACAATGAAGACTAATTATTTATGTTAGGTAGAATGCCCAGAGGGGGCTGGGCGGTCTCATGGTCTGGAACCCCTGCAGATTTTATTTTTTCTCCAGCCTTTTTTTTGTTTTGTTTTTTTCTGTCCTCCCTGGCCATCAGACCTTACTTTTATTCTATGTTAATGAGTTTCGTTTATTTTTCTTATTCATTTATTTTGTCTTTTTTCTCTTTCTTCATCATGTAAAGCACTTTGAGCTACATTATTTGTTTGAAAATGTGCTACATAAATAAATATTGTTGTTGTTCTGCTACCAGATTGTATGCAACAAATTTTTGTTGGCTGCCTAATTGAGTCCTGCAAAAGATCTCATATTTGTGCTGCTTGCCTTACATTATTTTTACTCCAGTAAAGTAAGTATTGCAATAGGTTACCCATTACTTTAAGAAGAAATCGGACTTCATAACGCACATTACTTTTCCTATGTTACCCTACTGCTCTCATATTTGTGTTGCTGAGTTTAACACTGTATGTTCAGTTCATCAACACAAATGTAATGATTTCTGAACTACTGAGAAAGATTATTTTAGTCAGGAGAAGGAATAATGCAATCAGTAGACCATTTGCTGCTGGAAATATATTTTGTGGCCACTTATATCCATGACTGTTGAAAGCATGTGTGAAGCAAACACATGTGCAGCCTGACAGAGTGCAATGGACGTGCAGAGACGGAAAAATCTGTAACAATAACCCAGTTATGGGTTATTATGGGTTTACATGGCCACATAATTATGTTATCTATGGAAAAATCTATCTTAATAGGGTTTCTTAGAGGCCAAAAACCTGATTTCATTAATTGGAATAAGGGCTTGCATGGCATTTTAGAAATCTAGTTTCTGTGAATAATTGGGTTAAAGCATGGTAACTGACTTTGCATTCTCGGGTCTAGAGCTCATTGGACTTGCACTATGCCTTGGGGCCAAACTTGCAACACAAAAATTGTTTTTTAACAAAACAATGAAAATATGCAATGAATGCTTGGGAAGATCTGTATTTACAACAGAAAAGTTAACAAAACCATGTGAAACGTCCAGTAGGACACTGACTGCTCCCCAAACCTGCACACATTGCACCTCTCATTTTTTTCTCTACTGTGCATAGCCGCTATGCCTGTAAATGTACAAGGCTGCCAACATGAAAGACAAATAAAGTTACAAATAAAATTGCACAACTGCTTTAAATCACAAAAGTTAAAAACGCAAATGTGGAGGACTAACTATATAAAAGCAGACAGGAGACGAACAAAGAGACTCAAAATGACAGAGTGTGAGAAGCAGGCTTTAAGGTAGTGCACTCAACAAAGGAAGCAATGGTCAAGAGAGGTTCACACACAACAGGATACAGAGGTAAGTAGAGGAAGATACATGCAGAAAAAGAAATTTACGTTAATAGGATTCCTCAGAGGCCAACAACCTGATTTCTCTAATTGGTATAAGGGCTTACATGGCATTTTAGAAATATAGTTTCTATGAATAAATGGGTTAAAACACTGTAACTGACTTTGCATTCTCAGGTCTAGAGCTAACAGGAATTATGCAATTCTGTACATAGGCTAGATGCTGGATGTTAAGCAAGGGAAAAAGAAGAAAGGGAGTTAAAAGATTGAGATCTACACATATGATTTGAAAGAAGTTACTGTGGTGTTAATCATTCCTTTCTTGCTTTTATATAGTAGTTTGATTTTTCCCCTCTACACTGTCATACTGTACCAAACACCAATTTCTCCAAACTTTCAGAAAAATAAAACCTACAATATCAGAAAAGAATGAAGAGGCAGGATGACAGTGCTAATGAGGCACAGAATTAAATAACTACTTTTATTAACAGTAGGGACTGGCCTGTGATACAGAGAAAGGCTGAAGCAAAAACCTGCAACCACTATGAGTGTTGGGGACAAAGACTGGAAAGGTTTTATATCAATAAAAGGTGAAATTTCAGAAAGGGTGTGTAGACTTTATGTCTACTGAAATATGATTTAGCACAGTTTTCAATTTGCTATTGTTTACAGATCCCCACTTTTGTTTCCAGTCTTTCATAATAATGGAATTTTCTGGATTCTCTGAATTACATTTGTACTTTTTTTGATTAGTATCTTGTTTGAAATAATTGCTAGATAACTTTGTAATTGTATGTTTTCACAATCTGTACTGCTTTGATCTTTTTCATTGTATACATTTGTTTCTGATACATCTAAATATCTTCTATATTACAGCTTTTCTAGTGTTATTGTGTATCTGGTTGGTGGTCTTTTTTGATATTTTAAGTAATTTCATGCATTATCTTTTTCTAGTAATGACATAAATATTAATTTTTTACATAAATGTTGATGCGCCTAAGTTTGTAGTCAGGTTCTCTTATGGGATCTGCAAACTATTCAGTTTTTAACCTGAAAGTTTTAATTGAACTCTCAAACTTGTTTGCTTTGTGCTATTTGCGTTATAACATTTACATTTTAATCAATAATTTACTTGATATCAATTTTAATGTTAAATATTTCTCTTACTGTATACTGCCACATAAGAAGTGAGTTTGACTGGCTACAACAAAGAATATATTGTTACTATACATATGTTTATACAAATTATATTTCAGGAAAAAAACTAAAATCTATCAAATTTTTCAGAAATATAGACATTTAAGTTTAAATTAATTGTGAAGTAGGAAGTAAAGACAGTTATGTCAATTGGATAGTTACACTAACAAAAGTAGCTCTCAAAAAAGTCACATCTACAATATTCCTTTATAAAATATATTTTGGGTCTCTGAAGCTTGTCCTAATCATATTCTTTCATAAAGCAGATGTTGAGCCTTGAGTGGCTCATTTACAAACTATCAGTTAGCATCAGTTGTGTATTTCAGTGTAAAGACAGCGTAAGACTAAGGATAACTTTTTTCTCCCTCATGGCAGCTACCTAAAAACACAAGTCACAAATGCTAAGCCTAGCATACTATGCCTCAACAAAGCTGTAAACTACACATTACTACATTCTTTATTAATGTTACATATTGTAGCGATAGGATGGTTACTGGTTTTCACAATATGCCACAGTGAAATCCCTGACAGTCATTTTAATTATTACTACAATTATTGTTAATTGCTGTGGTTTTAAAAATACAGTTAGCAAAAAATTGATGTGTTCATTAGAAAGTATATAATCATACATCCATGGCATGCACACTAGCCATTTAGCAATTTAATATAACTATGGAGGAAGGCATTGACAGTGATACAGAGCCTTTCCACTTATTGAAGAAAGCTTAGTCTGAAATATGATCCTATTTTTTTTTTATTTATTTTTTTTTAAAGTGTTAAAGGGAAATTATTTGAAGATAACTACCCAATCGGCAGAACATACAGTAAGAAAGTTACAGGGAAAAGTGGAAATACAACAAATGCATTATATTCAAAACAATCACTTACTGCTATACAGCAAAATCAAAGTAAGGTAATCTGCTTAATTTGCTAACTGCTTATCTGTGAAGTTTTAGTGTTCTGTGGTTTAAGAAGTAATTTATCACACACATATTGTTATGATGTATGCATTACCCGTTTATCTGCACTGCTTATTGCATGGTGTGATCCATCCAGTAAGTTTCACTCATTTGAACTACTAGTATAAGTCTTACAAAGGTTTACGTTTACATCTAGTCTAATGAATCGACCCAGAGTTACACTTTGATTAAAAAAAAATAGAGTGATCCAATTGAGCAAGGTGGTATAAATTTTAACCTACAATCATGGCCGAAATTATCGGCACCCCTGGAATTTTTCTAGAAAATGCACCATTTCTCCCAGAAAATTTTTGCAATTACAAATGTTTTGGTATACACATTTATTTCCTTTATGTGCATTGGAACACCACAAAAAAAACCGAGGAAAAAAGCCAAATCTGACATAATGTCACACAGAACTCCAAAAATGGGCCGGACAAAATTATTGGCACCCTTTTCAAAATTGTGGGTAAATCGTTTAATTTCACACATATGATGCTCATTTGAACTCACCTGTGGCAAGAAACAGGTGCTGGCAATATAGCAATCACACCTGAAGCCAGTTAAAATGGAGAAAAGTTGACTCAACCTTTCTGTTGTGTGTCTGAGTGTGCCACACTAATCATGGAGAACAGAAAGAAGAGCAGAGAATTGTCTGAGGACTTGAGGACAAAAAATGTGGAAAAATATCAACAATCTCAAGGCTACAAGTCCATCTCCAGAGATCTTCATGTTACTTTGTCCACTGTTCGCAACATAATGAAAAAGTTCACAACACATGGCACTGTAGCTAATCTCCGTGGATGTGGACAGAAGAGAAAAACTGATAAAGGACTGCAACGAAGGATAGTTTGAATGGTGGATAAACAGCCCCAATCAACTTCAAAACATATTCAAGCTGTTCTGCAGACTCAAGGTGCAACAGTGTCAGCTCAAACTATCTGTCGACATCTGAATGAAATGAAATGAAACGCTAGGAGAGCCAGGAGGAACCCACTGCTGACACAGAAACATAAAAATGCCAGACTGGAGTTTGCCAAAATGTACTTGAGGAAGCCAAAATCCTTCTGGGCAAACATCTTGTGGACAGATGAGACAAAGGTAGAGCTTTTTGGTAAAGCTCATCATTCTACTGTTTACAGAAAACGGAATGAGGCCTATGAAGAAAAGAACACAGTACCTACAGTCAAACATGGTGGAGGTTCTTAAATGTTTTGGGGATGTTTTCCTGCCTCTGGCACTGGATGCCTTGACTGTATGCAAGGAATCATGAAATCTGAAGACTACCAAAAGATATTGGGGCGCAATGTAGGGCCCAGTGTCAGAGAGCTGGTTCTGCATCAGAGGTCATGGTGTTCCAGCAGGGCAATGACCCCAAACATACCTCTAAAAGCACCCAGAAATGGTTGAAGACAAAGAGCTGGAGAGTTCTGAAGTGGCCAGAATGAGTCCGGATCTAAATACGATCTCAAAATTGCTGTTGGGAGAAGGCACACTTCAAATCTGAGAGACCTTGAGCAGTTTGCAAAAGAAGAGTGCTCGGAAATTCCAGCTGAAAGGTGTCACAAGCTTGTTGATGGTTATAGGAAGCGCTTGATTTGTTATTTTTTCCAAAGGGCGTGCAACCACATATTAAGTTGAGGGTGCCAATAATTTTGTCCAGCCTGGTTTTTGAGTTTTGTGTGAAATGATGTCAGATTTGGCTTTTTTCCTCTGTTTTTTTGTGTTATTCCAATGCACATAAAGGAAATAAACATGTGCACACCAAAACATTTGTAATTGCAACAATTTTCTGGGAGAAATGGTGCATTTTCTGGGAAAATTCCAGGGGTGCTGATAATTTCGGCCATAACTTTACATAAGGGATTGAAATTCAGCACAGGACTGGAGGCATTCCACACAAATGTAGTAATTCCGACAAATGCAGCTTATTACTGCATGAATTTCCCCCACACAATTATTTGATAACCAATCTCTCTTTCTGGTTTCAATAACATTCATTGTCTTTTATACATCACTATTTCATATTTGCGCTTTATTCGCTACTTAGGAATTACTTTTTTTTTCATTGTTTACATTTCCTCAGGCTCGTGGCCTGGAACCCCTGCAGATTTTATTTTTTTTCTCTAGCCGTCTGGAGTTTTTTTTTGTTTTTTTCTGTCCACCCTGGCCATCGGACCTTACTCCTTTTCTATGTTAACTAATGTTGTCTTATTTTAAATTTCTTAATTTGTCTTTTATTTTTCTTTTCTTCATTATGTAAAGCACTTTGAGCTACTTTTTGTATGAAAATGTGCTATATAAATAAATGTTGTTGTGCTTGTATATAATGTCATTATGTGTTACAGTTGCTTTTGACTACAGTGTGCAGCTGGAATGGAAGACGTGGCAATTAGCAATTAGAAATAAACTAATTGAAAGCCTGGCTGACATCTTTGTCTCCTAAAAATGTTATATACATCTGTAAACATCAGAAAGAATAAGTTGTGACAAAAACAAAACCTAAAATATTAATATTAAAGTTATTTTTAAACTGTGGGTTTTTTGACAACCCACACACATACATTTTCATTCTCTTAAATGAGTCTGAAATCATCCACTTGTGATAAATTTAAGAGCTTCCCCCACAAAATTTAAACACTGAATTTGAAGCCCTAAACACAGCAGAATATTAACTGTTTTTAGACATTTTTATAGTTTGGTTGAAGCCTGCACATATTCGCCTGCTGTGTGCAAGACCCTGAATGACTAAAAAAGAAATAGTTTTATATATATATTTAATAAGACACTAATTTATTTCTATTAAAAGTATAGAATGTTATTAAACAATAAACATGATTGGTAATTAAAAGTCTTATGGCTTAGGAGTAAACACTGAACTTCATATTTTAAAACAAAGTTTACGGAGATTCTCATTATTTTCTACATTCGGTTTAACATGACTTGTATTTCTCTACCTGGTTTTAAAAAGTTAACAGATAACAAAATCTGCCATTTCTTTATAAAAAAAATTACAAAAGTATTTTTGTTGCTTGTGTACATTAGTCAGTTATCAATATTTTAATGGTAAAAAGTAAAAGTTCAAAGTTTTACTTTTAACTTTTAAAATAGATTGGTTCTAAAGAAATGTTTCACTCCGAACTCACCTAATAGAGGTTCAGAAACAGAGTGCAGAGAAAGACATCCAGGTGGAGTAAATTCTGTCTGACCCAAATCACATTCAAGATACTCCAGACAGGGAATACTAAAAAAGAAGCACAAACATACTGTACATTACTGGCAACTTGATAGTTTCACAGAATTCTATAGTACTGTACTGACAGAGCCACCTACTGGTTAAGAAGAGAATTAATCAGGAATCTGTTGAAAGTAGATTTACCCACGTTCCTGCCTCCACAAACTAGGATAACTGGACATCCAACTTCTTCTTCTAAAAAAGAAATATACTGTATATAAATATCTGCAAAGGAAATTTTATGTATTTTTTGTATATGTCTCTTAATACAAATAAATAAATAAAAATAAAGTTTCAAATGGGAATGGCCGTTTCAATTAAAGAGTGCTCTCTTGCCCAACAAATGAGAGGGGGAGGTTGGTATTCAGTTCAGAAAGTTATTCCCTTGAGGGTTAAGATTTACAGCTTATGATGTGCATTGATAACCAACCAACTCTAGGTTGTCCAATTGGTTTCCAAACTTCTTCCATTTCATAATTGAAGTCACTGTGCCACAGGGAATACTCAAAGCTTTATAAATAGTTATATACCCAAGCCCTGAGCTATGCCTTAAAACAATTTATCACAGACATCTACAGAGAGTTCCTTGGACTTCAAATGCTTTATTTTAGTCTCGACATTAAGACTCAATTGTGTTACCTTACACACCGGGCTGTGTGCCTTTCTAAGTTTTGTCCAATCAACTCAATTTCCAACAGGCGGACTCCAATCAAGTTATAGACAAATCTCAAGGATAAACAAAGAGAACAGAATGCACCTATACACAATTTGGAGTGCCGGAGCAAAAGCTCTGAATACTTAAATGAATGAGAGATTTAAGTTTTTAACTTAATAAGTAAGCAAACCTTTCTGAAAACATGTTTTCCTTTGCAAGTATGGGTTACTGAGTGTTGGATAATGGACAAAATTGGCAAATTTATGCATTTAAATTTAAATATACAACACAGTAAAGGGTGCAGAAAGTGAAAGGACCCAAAAACCTTCAGAATCCACTATATATAAATGTCCGAAAGCAAGGTGCAATGTTTGGCTAAGCAAAATAGAATTCTATCACAAAAAAAAAAAAAATCCTTCACTGGGAAGATCTTACGGAAAAAAATGATACACACCAAGACAGGCCTTGATGAGCTCACTCACTGCTGCTGTATAGGTTTCTGACATTACCAAGCCACTGTCATCAGGCAATATCGTAACACCCACGGTGGAGAGGGGGCATTCTGGCTTGCGCAAGTATACACTGCAGTCTTCCTTCTGTAGGTTAACATGTCAAAAAGGAGAAAAAAACATCAAGCATTAAGAAATGTACAACTAGAAGATCTGCAGGAAAACTTAATGGAATCATATTACGTTTCAGATTATCACTGAATACTTACGGACACATTTAAACGATCAAAAGGCAAGAACAATTAGAAGCAGTGGTCTTATACATTTAAAAATTATGTTAAAGAAACATCACAGATTAGTTAAAGAACAGAAGACTCTTTTCTTACCATTATCGGTTTAAACAAGTTCTTGTACTGAGGCAAACTGCAGATGAATCGCACCACTGGGCTGTCTAAAGGCTCAAGCAATATCAGTGTTGTCTCTGAAGTGACTGTCTTAAGAAGATTCTGTCGTAATCCTAAAAAATGTAGAATATTGTTACTCAAAGATGCAGAGTTTGTGAAAGGGCTCAAATTGAAATGTGAGTTACAAAAGATCTAAGATTAAGCTGTTCTAAAAACCTTGCTTAATAAATTACTATTAATGGCTGTAATATACTCAAAAACAATCTTATGGAACAGAAATCGGTATTTCAAGGCAACATTTTAACCATCTGGACACATATTCCAAAGGTTTACACTCTTAACATACAATGATAAAATCTTTCTGAAGCATAACATATTATTATGCCTTTTGCTGAACGGAGTTAAAAATGTATTCCTAATAGTGCTCAAAAGGTAGTCAAAAACTATCTGATCCTCATCACCTGGAAGTACACCACACCTACTGCTCTGTATTGTGATATGCAAGTGTTAGTTAAGTGGTCCACAAGATGGTTGTCACGATGTCCGAGTAAAGTCATGCTTGAACGGGGGGTTGGGTAATAGTACAAAGTAACCCAAGAGTCTAATTACATTTCCCAGTACTTAAGTAGTATAGTGCATTATAGTATAAATTCATGCCATTGCAGTTACTGCCCTTAACTAGAATTTCATTACATGTGTTACACTAGTCTATGCAAACAAAAGGTAAATGTCTAAAATGTCTTGAAAGACATCTACAGTGATCCCTCGCTATATCGCGCTTCGACTTTCACGGCTTTACTCCATCGCGGATTTTAAATGTAAGCATATCAAAATATATATCACGGATTTTTCGCTGGTTTGTGGAATTCTGTGGACAATGTGTCTTTTAATTTATGGTATATGCTTCCTCAGTTTGTTTGCCCAGTTGATTTTATACAAGGGACGCTATTGGCAGCTGGCTTAGAAGCTACCCAATCAGAGCATGTATTACGTATTAACTAAAACTCCTCAATGATATAAGATATGCTTCCCATGCGGTGCTTGATTGTTTGCTTTTCTCTGTCTCTCTCACTCTCTCGACATTCTCTGCTTCTGACACGCATTCCTCTGAAGAGAAGATATGTTTGCATTATTTTAATTGTGAGAAAGAACGGTCATCTCTGTCTTGTCATGGAGCACAGTTTAAACTTTTGACTAAAGGGTGTTATTTAATGTTTAGAGGGCTCTAATAATGTTAACAGTGTGGGAGAGTTTATAAGGGCTTAAAATATATAAAAATAACCATACAAACATATGGTTTCTACTTCGCGGAAATTTAATCTATCGCGGGGGGTTCTGGAACACAACCCCCGCGATCGAGGAGGGATTACTGTATTCCATTTTACATAGTGCTCGGGAAGTCTAATGCGGCTACCTGATCTTATATACATACGGACTATTTTCACGCAAGTTTAAAATACACTGGATTTTATTATACTGTCATATCTTTACCAGAAAGTTGTGTTTTTTTACATTTATGATAGTGTGTTTTACTTCATGATAATACTGATATCAGCATTATCTTTATTAAGAAAAGAAAGGTTGTGTTTTACTTTGAAAGATACATTATCAGTTGCATAAAGGATAGAAAGGAAGATGGAGCAAAGTGAAACGTTCGAGAACTTTACAATTAAACACGATAGCTATATTAATTTTCTTGTGATGTACAGCTTCTTGATCAATGATGTCATAAGGAATTAGAGTTATAGAGGAAAAAACGTTTTTGATATCTAATCAATACTAAATGTTAAGCATCACGTGTATATTTGTGAATTTCCCCTTGGGATTAATAAAGTATCTATCTATTTATCTATCTAATGAAATGCAAACTGAGATGCAGTACTACAATTTACTTTTTTTTAATCACATCTCGGATGTTCCTGTGAAAATTCAGAACGGTGTGAACAAGTAAGTTTTAATGAACTTTTACCTTAATTGATGGCGAGTGCAACATAGTTCATTATATAAAGTAAATGATTTCTTTGTGGTAAACACATCTTTTTTAGGTGCATATAATACACAAGGCATCTATTGTGATAGCCCATGTCTGTTCATTTTCAATCTTAAAATAGAGAAAAATTATATGCATTTTCAACAACAAATTAGCTTATTGTTTCAATTTTACCTTGACAGTGGTTATACCAACTTATACTGTTTTGTATGTTTTCCTCATTTTCAACTCATCAGCTGCGACTGATAGTAAACAGATCGCCAATAAATTCTTGCCTATCACTTCTGTTATTCCCTAACATTTGTTGTAAATTAATAGTTTCTAAAGTCCAATTTTATGAAAATTGAAATGACCAGACATAATCACGCCAACAAGGAATTAACTACAAAAGTTTTAAGGTTATGTTAATTGCCAATTGCAAATTGTTACAATGTGTAAGTGAGAGTGGCCACTGTGATTTACTAGAGTCCTGTCCAGTATTGCTTTCATTCTTTTCCCAATCCTTTGGCCCCAAAACTCTGAAATGGATTGAGAGAGTTCTAGAACTGACCTACTGAACTCAGTTCATTGAGGGCTACAGTGCATGCATAGCTGTTGAACACACCTAAATGGTATGCCATACATTCATTTTAGAACTTGTTTGATAGTGTAAGTAGAAAACAGACTGGACAGACAAGGGCATATTTATGATTATACTCAATATTAACTGCACACACTTGGACCCACCCAACATTAAAGTGCTCTTGTCTGCTGACGGCAGCACTAATTGTAATTTTACTGTTTAACTGCATCATGTTTCAAATGCTAGAGTAGCTAAGTCCATTTTACCTTAGGACTTATTTTTAATTAAGATTTATTTTGTGAGTTAGTCTTTATTTGTAACTTCATATAGCAATGTGCTAATACTAAGTTTGCAGTTTAACTGATTAACTGCTGAAATTACATTCAATGTTATTGAATACACAGATCAACCACAACATTCAAACCATCTGCTTAATACTCTGTACATCCCCCTCATACCTATAAAACAGCTCTGACCTGTCGAGGTATGGAGTTCATAAAACCTCTGAAGGTGTTCTGTGGTATCTGGCACCAAGACGATAGCAGCAGATCTTTTAAGTCATATAAGTTGTAAAGTGGGGCCTCACTGATCGGACTTGTTTTTCCAACACATCCTAGAGATGCTTCATTGGATTGAGATATGGGAAATTTGGACACCAAGCCAACACCTGAACATTTTGTCATGTTCCTGAAATCACTCCTGAACAATTTTTGCAGTGTGGCAGGGCACTCTATCCTGCTGAAAGAGGCCAATGCCATAAGGAAACATCACTTCCATGAAGGGCTGTATGTGGTCTGTAACCATCATTAGGTAGGTGGCATTTGTCAAAGTAACAACCACATGAATACCAGAATCCAAGTCTTCTCGGCAGAAAATTGATTAGAGCATCATACTCCGTTAATTTTCCTTCTTCCCATAGTGTGTCCTGCTGCCACTATAATAGCTGTACGATTGGAAAAGACAGAATAACTTTAAGTCTCCACATGCACCAATGAGCCTTGAGCACCCATGACCCAGCTGCCAGTTCACCAGTAGTCCTTCCTTGGACCACTTTTGGTAGATATTAACACCCCACAAGGCCCCCCATTCCAGAGATTCTCTGACCCAGTTGTCTAGCCATCACAATTTGGCCCTTATCAAAGTCGCTTTCTTACACAATTCTTATGCTTGACCATTTAACTGCTTCCAACACAGCACCTTCAAGAGCCAACTGTTTACTTGCTGTCTGATATTTCACCCCTTGACATTTGCCATTGTAATGGGATAATCAGTGTTGCTCTCTTCACCTGTCAGTGGTTTTAATGTTGTGGCTGATCAGAATATTTCCTTCTGATTAAAACAGTGTAAGGGCATTTGGGCATCATCCTTGTAATTTCCACTTGGTGCATAACTGTATGGAGCTATAGAGTAATGCAAGCATAAAGTAATTAGAATAACTTTTTCCAGCTAATAATGAGTTAAACAATTTTCTCACAGTTTAAGAGCAGTTAGGAATTTGAAATGGATCACACTCTGAGTATCTACCACAACTCTGCATTTAAAATTATTCAGACACATTAATCCATTATGTACTTACTTTACTTACTGAAAACATATCCACTCTTCAGTCCAACAAAATCCTTGTTTATCAACCTTTGACATAATGTGAGCATCACCTAATCAAACCACCTTACTCTACTCTTCAAATGCTTCTATGTACATTACTTCTGTCTATTTATGTCACCTTAAAATGTTATAACAATCACAGAGAGAGAAAACTGACGCCATCCTAAATCGGAAGCTTAATTCTTCCTTTATTAAGTTGTTTTTATTACATTAAAATTAGGCTATTCCACAGCCTCAGAAATCCTAACATGATAAGTACAAGCAATCTGGCTGGTTTTGTACTGGATGCAGATTGTTCTCCTACTATACTTCTATTCACCTTGAGTGGTTGAGCTCACTTAATTAGTCTTGTCTTGTGAAGTGGGACTTTAGACTGTCAAAATAAACTACGCTCTGCACCAAATATGAAAGATCTATTAGCATCCATTAAACAAATATTCACACTTACAATAATTATTTTAACTACATTTTACAGATATAATTACTCTGCTCAGAAAAGATTTAAAACAAAATAATCTTTTTCATGGATGTACTGGAAGTTCACAAACAGCTACAGTGGTATGTCGCCTCCCACATTTGTACAATTTAGATTATCACAGTGCACGGAGACTATCAAACAATATGAAAACTTACTGTGTAGTAATGATCAAATTTGGCCATGTTCCAAACTGGTAGTAATACAAAATATTTACTTTAGAAGAACACAGGGTAGTAGTGTAAACATGGTTGTTATGGGAAATTTGGGGTTTGTGCTGTTGCAGATTTAAGGACTGAAATTGTGAAATACACACTTTCAGTTCATTACTTATCCCAAACTTCAACTGATAAATGGCAACTGACTCAAATGGCTTACTCCAAAGTTTTAAAAAGTGTTTGATCTTCTGCTGCTGATACAGAAAACATAAAATTAAGTGTTTCTGAAAATAAACTGATTTGAAGTTGGGCCATACAATACAAGGTATTACTTCAGCTGAATCTTTCAACCGGACATGGGAAGAACATGGCTGTGCATCACCATATAGAGCCTAAAATATAAATACAAAGTAATGGTAAAGCAAATGGAAAGCTAGTCTTTACTTAAAATAACTTCAGATTTAATGAGGAAAACTGCAGAGCAGAATGCTTACAGATTTATTTTAACTCATGTTGTAAAATAAGAGGATATTATCACCTTTGATTAACAGGAATTCCTTGGTTAAAATTTTATGCTGAGTTTCAAACAGTACAACTATAATATATTGTCAAAGGTGATTTCCTCAAGAAGGCTTACAGCAGTTTAAGGTAGGTCATACTAACAAAAGGACCACGTTGATCAGGCCATTGAGAAATTTTATATTTAGCTGAAATCAGGTAAAGTCCTGCCTATATCAACAGTACAATATACTTGTAGGTTTCCTGTGTAAAATCGTATTAAATTCAAAATATGTAATATGAATATGATTCTAATAACCTTGAATGGACCTTCAATTGAATTATCCGATCCCGTGTACAGACATTTTGTGTCTGACAATGTGAAATAAATACAAAAATTAAATCAAACAATGCAAATTGATTCTGACTTTCGATCATGAATGATAAAACAGCAAGGATTAAAATTACAACCAATCTAAAAAAGACAGAGCAAACAATGCCTCAGGGGATACATGCGAATGGGCAAAAATAAATAAATAAATAAATGCTATCATTTATTACAGTTGGTATCTGTGCCTAAACATTTTAAACATTACGGTGCTTAAAACATTTGGTTTAGCAGTCAGAGAAAATTATTGGAATGTATCCTGCAAAAGTACGCATGTTAGAAAAAAAAAATGAACATAGCTTGACTTAGGGTATTCTTTTCAGGGCTGGTCCTACCTTGTACCAGATTCTGCTGGAATAGGTTTTAGTACTTTTGGACCCTGAATTAAATTAAGTGGGTTTGAAATTTGGTATATATAGATGAACTTAAGAGTGCAGACGCACCTAATTTATGACATACTTCTAAAAACACAAAACTCTGATCATCCTGAAAAGAGCTCTGGAGGAATAATATCAACAAACTGTATATAAAAAGGTAATTCTGTTACTTACTCACCCAATGACAAGTAGTTCTTTACAATGCTCTTAGCTTCAAGTCTGCGTTCTTTTTTAGTTTTGCCACCAGTAGGGTGCTGAAGTGACTTGATGCTGAGAGCACAATGTGATGCTGGTGAGAACAATGGGTATGATGGCTGGCCTTCTTCAATTGTAAAACCAAAAACTTCCACTCGCCCATAAAGGCAAGTTAGCTGGCACTTTCCGGTGAACTTCAGAACCTACACACAAGTGAAACAGACTAGATATCAGCAAAAAGACTAGAACTCACAAATGAAAAAAAATATACTCTCTCCCTCAGGCTTGATCTAAATAGATGTCCAGTTTGGAAATATGAACACTTGCACTGCTTTTATTAAAGGTACTGTGCTTATTAGTTTGATGGCTAACAATTAGCATTTTAATGAAACACCTTGCTATTTTGTCTGCACATGGCATAACAATGATGCACACACAATGCAATAAATGAAATGTTAACAAATGTGATTTAAATTAAAAACAAACCTGTCCAGGTGCCATGACTACTACTGTCCTCTGATTTCTGTCAGCCGTTGCAGCCAAGTAAGGCAAAGTGACCTCTGAAGCATCTCCATCTGTCTGATCATCTACAGAGAGGCAGTTTCCATCTTGTTCAGCTACACCATTCTGTATTGACTCTGCAAATGAGTGCCAATATGTGTCATCTTCTTCCGTTGTGACTTCATAGTCCAGACAAGGATATATGAAGACTGGTGACTTCTCTCCAGCTGCACCGTTAGTGTGTGCATGAGTTCTCCTCTGTATACTTCTGCTAGTATCCTGCTGGGGCTTTTCATCAATAGCACTAGAAAAAAACATTTTCCTGGATTGTCTGTGAGTAAGTTTTTTAAGGCTACGTTGTCTATTGCAGGAGGCTTCATAATACCGAATATTAACAGCTGCAGAAGTATTTGTAGTGGTAGAATTTACATCTAAGACAGGGGGCAGATGCTCCACCTTCTTCTTCCTCCTAAGTTTTCTTCTCTCCAGTCCTCTACTTAATCTAACATTGCTTGTTGCTGGCACTTTCATTATTCGTAGTTTCAGCTCTCCTTAATTTGGAATTGCTGAAGAGACAGAGAGTAAGTAACTTGTTTTTTTAACTGCAAATTAAACACAGGATAGAATCAAATTTATTAAGATACACTATATATATATATATATATATATATATATATATATATATATATATATATATATATATATATATATATATATATATATATACACACATACATATATACATATATACACACACACATATATATACATATATATATATATACATATATACATACACACACAGTGGGATGCAAATGTTTGGGCAACCTTGTTAATAGTCATTATTTTCCTGTATAAATTGTTTTTACGATAAAAAATGTCAGTTAAATATATCATATAGGAGACACACACAGTGATATTTGAGAAGTGAAATGAAGTTTATTGGATTTACAGAAAGTGTGCAATAATTGTTCAAACAAAATCAGGCAGGTGCATAAATTTGGGCACCGTTGTCATTTTATTGATTCCAAAACTTTTAGAACTAATTATTGGAACTCAAATTGGCTTGGTAAGCTCAGTGACCCCTGACCTACATACACAGGTGAATCCTATAATGAGAAAGAGTATTTAAGGGGGTCAATTGTAAGTTTCCCTCCTCCTTTAATTTTCTCTGAAGAGTAGCAACATGGGGGTCACAAAACAACTCTCAAAAGACCTGAAGACAAAGATTGTTCACCATCATGGTTTAGGGGAAGGATACAGAAAGCTGTCCCAGAGATTTAAGCTGTCTGTTTCCACAGTTAGGAACATATTGAGGAAATGGAAGACCACAGGCTCAGTTCAAGTTAAGGCTCAAGTGGCAGACCAAGAAAGATTTGGATAGACAGAAGCGGCGAATGGTGAGAACAGTCAGAGTCAACCCACAGACCAGCACCAAAGACCCTACAACATCATCTTGGAGCAGATGGAGTCACTGTGCATTGTTCAACCATTCGGCGCACTTTACACAAGGAGATGCTGTATGCGAGAGTGATGCAGAGGAAGCCTTTTCTCCGCCCACAGCACAAACAGAGCCACTTGAGGTATGCTCAAGCACATTTGGACAAGCCAGCTTCATTTTGGAATAAGGTGCTGTGGACTGATGAAACTAAAATTGAGTTATTTGGGCATAACAAGGGCGTTATGCATGGAGGAAAAAGAACACAGCATTCCAAGAAAAACACCTGCTACCTACAGTAAAATATGGTGGTGGTTCCATCATGCTGTGGGGCTGTGTGGCCAGTGCAGGGACTGGGAATCTTGTCAAAGTTGAGGGACGCATGGATTCCACTCACTATCAGCAGATTCTGGAGACCAATGTCCAGGAATCAGTGACAAAGCTGAAGTTGCGCCGGGGCTGGATCTTTCAACAAGACAATGACAAGAAACACTGCACAAAGTCCACTAAGGCATTCATGCAGAGGAACAAGTACAACGTTCTGGAATGGCCATCTCAGTCCCCAGACCTGAATATAATTGAAAATCTGTGGTGTGAGTTAAAGAGAGCTGTCCATGCTCGAAAGCCATCAAACCTGAATGAACTAGAGATGTTTTGTAAGAGGAATGGTCCAAAATACCTTCAACCACAATCCAGACTCTCATTGGAACCTACAGGAAGCGTTTAGAGGCTGTAATTTCTGCAAAAGGCGGATCTACTAAATATTGATTTCATTTCTTTTTTGTGGTGCCCAAATTTATGCACCTGCCTGATTTTGTTTGAACAATTATTGCACACTTTCTGTAAATCCAATAAACTTCATTTCACTTCTCAAATATCACTGTGTGTGTCTCCTATATGATATATTTAACTGACATTTTTTATCATAACAACCAACGATTTATACAGGAAAATAATGACTATTAACAAGGTTGCCCAAACTTTTGCATCCCACTGTATATCTATCTATCTATCTATATATATATATATAAATAAACACACAAAGCATACATGTTTTCCTTTGGTTATTTTTTCTTTTTTGAAAATTAGTTACGTGACTAAGTAACATCTTATGACAGACATCTGGCCATTTTTCAGTAAATAACCTAAAAAACCCCCACAAACTCTTATTAACAGCCAGACTTTCAAATATTGGACACATTTGGTTTAAGGAAAACCAGTTCAGCAACTAGTTGCTTAAAAACTGAAAAAGAGCACTGTTGACTATGCAAAAACTACCAAACAGAACCATTACAGAAAACAATAAAATGATCAGTAAATAACAAGAACTCAAACATTGGACATGTAAGCTATACACACTGATCAGACACAATATTAAAACCACTGATAGGTAAAGTGAACTACATTGATAATTTTGTTACAATGGCTCTTGACAAGGGGGTGTTATATTAGGTGGCAGGTGAACAGTCAGTTTTTGATGGCAATATGCTGGAAGCAGGAAAAATGAGCAAGCGTAAGGATCTGAGCAACTGGTGACAACTGGGTCAGAGCAGCAATAAAATAGAAAGTCTTATTATGTATACCCAGCACACAGTCGTTAATACCTAACAAAAGTGATCCAAGGAAAGACAACCGGTGAACCAGCAACAGGGTCGTGGGCAACTAAGGCTCACAGATGTGTACAGAGATAGAAGGCTAGCCCATCTGGTCCAATCCCACAGAAAGCTACCGTAGCACAAATTGCTGAAAAACGTAATCCTGGCCATGTGAGAAAGATGTCAGAATACTTAGTGCATCACAGCTTGCAGTGTATAGGGCTGCATAGTCACAGACCAGTCATAATGCCCATGCTGACACCATGTACACTGCCTGGTGCATGTCATTCGTTTACCTAGGGAAGAGACGGCATGCAAAATGCACTATGGGAGCAAAGCAAACCAGGAGAGAGAGTGTGATGCTCTGGAGCATGTTCTGCTGGGAAACTTTAGTTCCTGCCATTACTTTAATATGTCCTACCCACCTAAAAATTGTTGTACTCCACTTACACCCCTTTCATGGCAACAGTATTCCCTGATGGCACTGGCAGTGGCCTCCTTCAGCAGGATAGTGCGTCCTGCCAAACTGCAAATATTGTTTAGGAATGGATTGAGAAACATTACAAAGAGATCAAGGTATTGACTTGGCCTCCAAATTCTCCAGATCTCAATCTGATTGTGCATCTGTGGGATGTGCTAGAAAAAAAGCCTGATCCATAAGGCCCCACTTGACAGCTTATAGGACTTAAAGAATATGCTGCTAATGTCTAAGTCCCAGATACCACATGTTCAGAGGTCTTGCGGAATCTATACCTCAAGAGGTCAAAGCTGTATTGGTGGCACAAGTGGAGCCTACACAATATTGGGAAGGTGGTTTTAATGTTATGTCTGATAAGTATAAATAGAAAATGAAAAAGGAAAATGAAAAAAGACAACACACGTAAACATACCATACATGTTTAAATATTCACTTATTAATATCCCATGGCAACTTAAAATTTTAATAGGGATGAACTTCTAAAAAAATCATAATATGGAAAAAGCACATAAAAAATAAATGTTAAACTTGCATAATAAACTTAATGGTTTCAGTTTGCCAGAGTCATTCCTAGCTATGAAAAGAATGGCCACTAAGGTGAAGGAATATCACACCATTTTAGCTAGCTAATAAACCACGCATTAAGAAATTAATCTTCCTCCATTAAAATCACGAATGCACTCACTGCAACTGTCTCATATTTAGAAAAAAAAATCAAAACAGCTAAGAAAAATTGTTTAAAAAATTTACAGTTTACAAATATTTTAAGTGCTTTAAGCTTGTCTAGTTAGCTAATGGCCAATCTGACAAAATATTTCATGCAGATAACTTTTTAAAAAGTCATGATCTGTTTAAACTATATGAAACGAGAGCCTGATCTAGATTCCCATGATCCTTTGTGTAAAGAAGTGGTTCTATCTTTAATTTACTTACCGTTAATTTCTAATGGTTTCCCAGAGTAAGTGATTCACTGTTTAATCAAATGAATTGTGACAGATCAACATCATGAATGACTTCAAAAAGACTTTTAAGTCCTGGTTTCCAAGCAGCTTTCTGCGTCCAAAACTAAAGAGATTTATTTCTCTTAACCTGTAGAGTAAAACATGTCATTTAGTCCAGTGATTCACTTAGTTGCCCTTCTCTGAAGAGCTTCTGGTGGTGCGATGTCACACATCATTCTATATGAAGTCAAACAAGCACATTAAAGAGTCTGAGCAAAAGGTTCCTTGATTTATAGACAACAGTTTGAAAAAGTGTGTTAAATTATACATAACAACCCCCAAATACAGAATAAAAATAAAACAAAAGAATATTAAAACAACATGTTGTTGTCATAAAACATACAAAAAATGCTACATAAATTGCATGCATTCTATAATTTTAAAATATCTTGATTGTTTATATTGATTACAAACTTCTTGGGCGTCTACATCACTACAGATCTCTCCTGGACTCTCAATACCACAAACCAGGTCAGGTAAGCTCAGCAGAGTTTGCACTTCCTTAGGAGGCTTAAGTGAGTGAGAATCCCTTGTCTCATCCTTACAACCTTCTACCCGGACACTATTAAGAGTGTCCTGACAAGATGTATCACATTTAGGTTCAGAAACTGCAGTGTGTCTGACAGGAAACTCTGCAACATGTGGTGAGGGTGGCTAAGAGGGTTATTGGGGTCTCTCTCTCTCTCTTCCATTGAGGACATTTTTAATCACTTGCCATCTGGTAGGAGATATTACTCCATAAAATAGACAGTGTCACACACGTGTGCATGGGGGGCAGCTGAAGGGCTTAGAAAATACTGATTGTACATCTGCCCAGGGGGGAGCGGGGTACGCTGACGCTCTTTCTGAGTTCTCTGCAGGTCTTACCCGGGAAATCCCACCAGGAGCCGCCATTTCCAGGAAGGACACATCACTTCCGGTTCCGGCCCCAAGGATAAGGTCATTTCCTGTTCCAGCCCCAAGGATGATGTCACTTCCAGCTCCGCCCAGAGGACGACATCACTTCCGCCCTCTGTACTATAAAGCCCACTGCCTTTGCTCTGGCAGGCAGTTCTGTTTTGGACTCTGTTGTGTAAACTTGACTATGATGTCTCAAGTACGTTTGCAGCCAGGAAACCGAATTAAACGGGTGGCTGCCCCAAACCTTTTCACGCCTCAAGTCTCTACTTATTACAGTGGCGTAGCCGGCAGGATGGTGTCCCTGAAGAACCCGGGACACGACCTTACAAGGAACCAGGTGGGTGAGTACCGGGGCCGAGTTTCGGGGCAGGGAGTGCGCCGGGGGGTCAGGAAGGACGCGGTGCAGGCTCTGCTCCACGAGCATAACCCGGGGCTAACAACCCATCTTGTGGAGAAAGTAGAGGGGACCCACAGGCGTGGGCTGGCCTCTGGGGAACACACACGAGTAGCTCAGTATGCTCTCCTGGGCAGGAAAGCCGAGCCGCCCATCGGGACCAAGGTCCCTGTTAATGATGGGTTATCCCCAGGCCAGCAGGTAAAAGAAATATTAAACTGGGAGTTTAACTCAAGTAAAGGGTTGTCAGAGCAGGCTATGGCTCTCTGGCAACAGGTGGGGCAGTGGCTATGGCCATTTGAATTAAGCCCCTTACAAATAGTACAGCAAGTGGCCTGTTTTTTGCTGGTACAACACCTACCCCAGGACTTTGCCCAGCCGGCCTGGGGCGAATTTCATTCAATGGATGAGCTACTACAGCTCCTAAAAACACCAAGGCCGGCTGTGAAACCTGGGAGGGCAGAACAGCTGCTTTGTGGACTACCCGGGAGTTATGTCCCACTGAAGCAGTCCCCTCCACGCAATCCAGAGCTTGTTCCGAAGTCACCGGACCGCCTGGCCTGTGACCTGTCGGGGAATAAGGCGGAATTAAGCTCCGTTTTTTTTGGCCGGGGATTAACGAGGAGGTTCGCCGCTTTTGCGTCTCCTGTCCGGAGTGTCAACTGCGGCAAATTCCTAGGAGGGACCGTGCTCCTCTGGTCCCCCTTCCCCTCATTGACGTTCCCTTTGACAGGATTGGGGTCGACATAGTAGGACCCCTAGAACCCTCAGCCCGAGGATATAAATATATACTCGTCCTCGTGGATTATGCAACCCGATTCCCTGAAGCCGTTCCATTGCGCGGCTACTACAAAAATATTGCACGGGAACTAGTAGGAGTCTTTTCGCGGTGGGCATTCCTAGAAAGTCCTGACGGACCAAGGAACGCCCTTTACCTCGGAAACGTTCAAGGAGACTGCCAAATTACTGAAAATAAAGCATTTAAAAGACCTCGGTGTATCATCCTCAAACCGATGGGCTAGTGGAGAGATTTAACCAAACTCTCAAGCAAATGCTACGTAAGGTAGTCAGCAAGGATGGGAGGAATTGGGACCAACTCCTCCCCTTGTCCTCTTTGCCTACGGAAGTTCCTCAAGCCTCTACGGGTTTCTCTCCTTTGAATTACTATCGGAAGACAACCCCGGGGATTATTAGATATTTTAAAAGAGGGTTGGGAAGGGGAGGCACAACCCTCCACTAATATTTTGGAATACATCGCCCAATTGCGCGATAGATTTGATGCAATTAGACCGATTCTAAAAAGTCATATAGAGGAGGCACAATCAGCACAGGCCCGCCTTTATGACCGTGGCACGACTCTCCGGGAGTTCCAACCGGGGATCGCGTCATGGTGTTGGTACCTACTTCTCACTCTAAACTGCTCGCACATTGGCTAGGCCCCTACGAAATTAAGGAGAGGAAGGGATTGGTGACTATTTGGTGAAACAGCCCAATCGCGACCAGCTGAGCGAGTATATCATGTAAACCTGCTGAAACCGTGGAAGGAGAGGGATCGATCCTCCTCCGGACAGCCCTGCTCTCTCTTGCTGAAGTAAGTTCCCTTAATTTCGGCGAGCAGCTATCTCCCAGACAGAAAAGGAGCTCGAAGCAGCTATCCGCTCGTCCCAGAGGTGGTAAGTGAACAGCCAGGTCGGACCTCTCTGATTGCGCGACATATTGACTGACCGGGGTGATCGTCCGTGGCGACCCTACAGACTCCGGAGGCAAAGAAAGTAGAAGTGGAACTGGAAATCAAGCGAATGCTGGCACTAGGAGTGTCGAGGAAAGTAGTAGTCCCTGGTCCAGTCCCATCGTCTTGATTGCTAAGCCTGACGGCAGTTGGAGGTTTTGCAATGACTTCCGTCGGCTCAACCAAGTTTCCGATTTGATGCTTATCCCATGCCTCGCGTGGATGACCTCCTCGAGACTGGGACCAGCCAAATTCTTGACTACACTTGACATGACAAAGGGTACTGGCAGGTTCCTTTAACGGAGTCCGCGAAGGAAAAACCGCGTTTAGCACTCCTAGCGGACACTGGCAGTATCGTGTCCTTCCATTCGGTTACACGGGCCTGCGACTTTTCAGCGTCTGGTGGACAAAGTGCTCCGGCCCCATAACTCGTTCTGTGCTGCCTATCTGGATGGCGTGTCATCTATTCCAGCACCTGGAAGGAACACATACAGCAGGTCACAGCAGTATTACGGACATTGGGAGGCGGGCTCGATCAACCCCAAGAAATGTTTCTTGGGTTGAGAAGCCAAATATTTGGGCTACCTAGTGGGCGGGGTACTGTGAGGCCACAGTGTTCCAAGTTGCAAGCCATAATGGCCTGGCCCGTCCGCGCAAACCAAGCGGCAAGTCCAATCCTTTCGGTTTGGCGGGTACTACCGCCCGGTTTGTGCCTCGCTTCTCCGAGAGCGCGCCCTTGACCGATTTGACAAAGAAAAGAGCTCCTAATACGGTGGTATGGTCTGATAAAGCGGGGGCTGCATTCAGTGACTTAAAAAGGGCTCTGACTTCAGCACCTATCTTAATCTCCCCTAACTTCTCTCTCCCTTTTGTCCTCCAGGCGGACGCCGGACACAGGCTTGGGAGCCGTGTTGAGCCAAAGCGTCGGCGGTGTTGAACACCCGTTATGTACCTGAGCCGGAAACTGTTGGACAGGGAGACCAGGTACGTGGCGGTGGAGAAAGAGGCTCTGGCGATCAAATGGGCAGTGACTCAGCTGCGGTACTACCTCTTGGGTCGCGTGTTCACTCTGGTGACGGATCATGCACCTCTAAAGTGGATGGCCCTTCACAGGGAGTCGAATCCACCGAGGTGGTTTCTTGACCTGCAGCAGTACAAGTATACGCTTGTTCATCGTCAGGGGTCTCTTCATGCCAACGCCGATGCCCTCTCGGTGCAGGTCGCCCGACCCGGCGGGTCTGGGCTGAGGGGAGTCTTGTCACACTGCGTGTGCATGGGGGCAGCTGAAGGGCTTAGAAATACTGTTTATACATCTGCCCAGGGGGCGGGCGCTGGCGCTCTTTCTGAGTTCTCTGCAGGTCTTACCGGGAAATCCCACCAGGAGCCGCCATTTCCAGGAAGGACACATCACTTCGGTTCCGGCCCCAAGAATGAGGTCACTTCCGGTTCCGGCCCCAAGGGTGATGTCACTTCCAGTTCCGGCCCAGAGGACGACATCATTTCCGCCCTCTGTACTATAAAGCTCACTGCCTTTGCTTAGGCAGGCAGTTCTGTTTTGGACTCTGTTGTGTAAACTTGACTATGATGTCTCAAGTACGTTTGCAGCCAGGAAACCGAATTAAACGGGTGGCTGCCCCAAACCTTTTCACGCCTCAAGTCTCTACTTATTACAACAGTCAGAATGTGCAATAACTTCTTTCCACAGGCAACAAGACTGCTGAACTCTCTGTAACATGCACATAACAAGCCACCTTTTATACACATATTTATTTGTAGCTGTAGTATTTAACTATTTTACATTAAGTATTGGTTAGACTTTGTGAATTTAGGACTGTCTTGGTTTACTTTTTTCTGGCTTATCCCTTTTTGCAAATTTTCTGGTCTTGAGTATAGCAATTTCAACTCATTGTATTTTAAATATGGTTGAAATGACAAACTTGATTAGGTATATGAATAAAATGTACCATTTAAAATAAAATTGGACAATTTTAATAAACCTGTATTTGGAATGTCACTTTTTCATATTTTCAGATTACAGCACTGCTTAATATTAAACTGCTTGGCCCCAAGACAAATATGCTTTCAAGTTTCTATTCTCATACCTTATATTGCAATGGAGTATAATTCTGCTTATATTTCAGCTACATCAATCAACTTGCCACTACTTTTGTAAAAATCTGATGCAAACATATAATATTTCCTTGTGACATTGAAAATGCAAAACACCGGTAAAGTAGTTTGAATGGTAGCTCACTAAAGACTAGCATTTTCTCCTTTGTGTTAAAATAATGTATACCATATTGTGTATTATTTTCACAAAGAATCACCATGAACAAAGTTTAGTGGTAAACCATAGAAGCGTATAAGGCCAAAGAGAAGAAAAGAAAAAATAGGGACACAGTGAAGAACTTTTGACTTTAACCTTGTAGTTCATATTGTCATTAAAGTAGAATGTCATAAACTTCAACTTAAAATCAATATTTAATTTACTAGCATTTCTCAACCCCCATTGTAACTAAAGTAGCACATTAAATGCCTTGTATTCTGTGTGTTCCCCAACCCAGTCATTAATCACTACATTTTTCTTAAACAGACTTCCTCTTGCACTTAGCGATCTTCACACAGAATACATTAACTTCATGATATTACAGCTCTGGGAACATTTAAAAACCTTAAGATTTATACTTGATATCATTTTAATGAAGCAATGCATTAAAGCATGTACAGTATATTACTTTTTACAGATAAATTGTTAATTTCATTTAAATAATGTATACTGTTGATAATTACACATGTGGGGGTACGGTGGTATGGCGGTAGCACTGCTGCACTACCTAGAGTTTGTATGTTTTCCAGGTGGGTCTCCTCAGTGTGCTTCGGTTTCCAGCCAATTTTTAGTTTAACCACAAAGTAAACTATGAGATTAAAGTCAAAATTTACAGATCAAAGTCAAAATTATTATCACGAAATAGACATTTTTTTCTTCACTGTGTCCCTATTTTAATTTTTTTTTCTTTTCTGTGGCCCTAATATGCTTTCATAGTAAGTGGTGTGCCATAATAGGAAACAACATTAAAATGAAATAAAAATGTTCTAACTATGCCCTGAAATTCTCTGCAGTAACCAAACTAAAAACTATTTAGCATACAGAGGCACAATTACGCAATACCACACAAATCAGGAGTAGAGAAAATTAAGAGATCGAGTTAAATGTTTCTTGGAGTAATTAGCAAAAAAGCTATGTATCTATGACGTAGTTTCATCTGCCAATTCAAATATCCAGGTTAAGGAGACATTACAAAAATTAGGATCAGATTTTTAAAAGAAGCAAGGATAGGAAAAAAGGGCTTAAAACATTGTGTCAAACACCTTAACAAGCTCCATACTATTTCCCAAATCAATAAAAGCATCAGGAATCACTGAAATATGAGATACCTAGATAATTCAGAGAATATGGAAATGTGACCTAGAAATGGACAGCTTTTGAAATGGCAAGTCTTGCAATAGACAAAAGACTAAAAAATTTAAATCACACATTTGTTGATGTTGGTCTGAGCCACAAAATTCAAATTTAACATTAAAACAGTCCTGTCTGACATGACAAAAAGTAAACACTACCAAAGTAAAAAATGGCTAAATGAAATCAATACCCAAATAGTCCTGTATTAACAACTGAATCCAATATGTTTTTCAATTTACAAATGCATTGTGGCACAGTCTTACTGAAATTAAAGGTGGGATAATTATACTTTTCTCATCAATGCTTTAGCATGCACTCTTTGATAGGTTTCTGTACATAAATAACACAAGGAAAATATCTATTTTTTTTAAACTATATATCAGTGCAATTACATAATTGCCTCCTTAAATACACTCACCGACCACTTTATTAGATACACCTGTTTAACTGCTTTTTTCACACAAATATCTAATCAGCCAATCATGTGGCAGCAACTCAATGCATTTCAGCATGTGGACATTGTCAAGTTCAAACCGTGCATCAGAATGGGGAACAAAGGTGATTTAAGTGACTCTGAAAGTGGTATGGTTGTTGCTGCCTGATGGGCTGGTGAGTATTTCAGAAACTGCTGATTTACTTGGATTTTCACACACAACCATGTCTAGGGTTTACAGAGAATGGTCTGAAAAAAGAAAAATATCCAGCGAGCGGCAGGTGTCTGGAAGAAAATGCCTTGCCAGAGGTCAAAGGAAAATGGCCATACTGGTTCAAGCTTATACAGAAGCAACATTAACTGAAATAACTTGTTACAACTGAATTATGCAGAAGAGCATCTCTGAATGCACCACGTGTCAAACCTTGAAGCAGGAGACCACACTGGGTGCCATTCCTGTCCGCTAAGAACAGGCAACTGAGGCTACAATTTGCATGGGCTCACCAAAATTGGACAAGAGAAAATTGGCAAAACACTGCATCAGAATTTGGTGTCAACAACATGAAAACATGGATCCATCCTGCGTTGTATCAATGGTTCAGGCTTATGGTGGTGTAATGGTGTGGGGTATATTTTCTTGGCCCACTCCGGGCCCCTCTGTACCAAATGGGCATCATTTAAATGCCACAGACTACCCGGGTATTGTTGCTGACTATGTCCATCCCTTTATGACCAAAGTGTACCCATCTTCTGATGGCTACTTTCAGCAGAGATAACACATCACAAGGCTAAAATCATCCAACACTTGTTTCTTGAACAAGACAGAGTTCACTGTACTCAAATGGCCTCCACAGACATCAGACCTCAAAACAATTGAGCACCTTTGGAATGTGGTGGAATGGGAGACATGCATTATTTGTACAATTGTATTTGAAAGTTTGTGAACCCTTTAGAATGTTCTATATTTCTGCATAAATATGACCTAAAACATCATCAGATTTTCATTCAAGTCCTAAAAGTAGATAAAGAGAAACCAGTTTAACAAATGAGACAAAAGTATTATACTTGGTCATTTATTTATTAAGGAAAATGATTGAATATTACATAGTTGTGAGTGGCAAAAGTATGTGCACCTTTGCTTTCAGTATCTGGTATTCTCCAAACATAACACTTTTCATTTAAACCAAAAAGTTCTATTTTGGTCTCATCCGTCCACAAAACATTCTTCCAATAGCCTTTTGGTTTGTCCACATGATCTTTAGCAAACTGCAGACAAGCAGCAATTTTTTTTTTGGAAAGCAGTGGCTTCTTCCTTGCAACCCTGCCATGCACACCATTGTTGTTCAGTGTTCTCCTGATGGTGGACTCATGAACATGAATGTTAGCCAATGTGAGAGAGGCCTTCAGTTGCTTAGAAGTTACCCTGGGGTCCTTTGTGACCTCGCCGACTATTACACGCCTTGCTCTTGGAGTGATCTTTGTTGGTCGACCACGCCTGGGGAGGGTAACAATGGTCTTGAATTTCCTCTATTTGTACACAATCTGTCTGACTGTGGATTGGTGGAGTCCAAACTCTTTAGAGATGGTTATGTAACCTTTTCCAGCCTGATGAGCATCAACAACTCTTTTTCTGAGGTCCTCAGAAATCTCCTTTGTTCGTGCCATGATACCCTTCCACAAACATGTGTTGTGATGAGCAGACTTTGATAGATCCCTGTTCTTTAAATAACACAGAGTGCCCACTCACACCTGATTGTCATCCCATTGATTGAAAACAACTGACTCGAATTTCACATTCAAACTAACTGCTAATCCTAGAGGTTCACATACTTTTGCCACTCACAAATATGTAATATTCGATCATTTTCCTCAATAAATAAATGACCAAGTATAATGTTTTTGTCTCATTTGTTTAACTGATTTCTCTTTATCTACTTTTAGGACTTGAGTGAAAATCTGATGATGTTTTAGGTCATATTTATGCAGAAATATAGAATATTCTAAAGGGTTCACAAACTTTCAAGCTCAACTGTATGATACTATGATATCAATATGATTCAAAATCCCTTAGTCTTCGTCCATTCCTTCTAAAACTGAGAGATGGTACAATCAGACACTGATGGGCCTTGACCTTGGAGTTCAGCTTGTACCTCTTTGGAAGTTATGCTTGGCTTTTTGTCTACCATTCTCACTATCCTTCTGCCCATTCTAGGGTCAGTTTTCCTTCGCATCCAGGGAGTTTGGCTACAGTCCCATGAACATTAAACATCTTAATAGTATTTGCAACTGTTATCACAGGAACAATAAACTGCTTGGAGATGGCCTTATAACCTTTGCCTTTAACATGCTTGTCTATTATTTTCTGATATCTTCAGACAACTCTCTCCTTTGCTTTCTCTGGTCCTTGTTTTGTGTTAGACACACGAAGATAAACAGCAGAGTGACTACCTTTCTCCATTTAACTAGGGTGAATGACTGACTGTACGGTTGGAGACATGTGATACTAATTCAAGAAAACAGCTAGTTTGAGAAATCACTTTAATTCATTTACTTATGTTTTCTAGGTGTACCAACAAATGTGTCCAAGCCATTTTAAAACGATCTTTATAGAATAAGCAATATTTCATCTCTTTTCGAACTTGCTTTGCTTTATTCAATGACATAGCAAATGCATGTAGATATGCATGGGACAACTGTTTTTCATTGCAAGGGTACCAACAAATTTGCCCACATCTGTATATAGCAACGCACATACAACTAAATGGACAATAATAAAAGCATCTTAGAAACCCTTTACTGGAAGAACCTGAAATAAACACACACACCTGTAAATTACATAGACTACATTCCTCTTAATTATGTCTGCAAAATAGACAGGCTGTTTGTCAGTGTCTCAAACATCCATATATCCAGTAACGTTTTTTTCTTTTCTTGGTATTTTCAGGCACAGTACAGCAAGAGTCAGTAACAATGCTCTTTTGTTTGTTGACATTCTGAGAAACATTTGGCCGTCAAGTTTTTTGAATGGGCAAAACTGCCATGTCATGTACATTTATAGTCTGAGCACCCACCTTACAGCATGTCAATCGGACCAAACAGGTTCATACAGTTTTGAGCACATATGCTACCGCCGACACTGTTGCATACAGTGAGTAGACACTTGACCACGATTTATAAAAATTGCACAATGTACACCTGGAATAAAACAAACCAGCTTAATTATATGATGTAAACTCTGCCTGCCAAAAAATGTGGAATTTGAGGAAGAGTTCATACATACATAATATACTCTAACTTACAAACACATGCAAGTAAGCTGATTTTTTTAACTAGCAGGGTATTTAAAAATAGTAAAGTATTAACAATAAAAAACAGCTGATGGTATTTGAAGGACACTGCAGTAAAATTATAAGAGTGGTGAATTTATATGTACATAAACAAAAGCTGAACCGGTTAGTTGCAGTAATGAGAGGAAAAGACGAGACAGCCCATTACCTTTATTCAAAACTGGTGCACTTACAGTTCAAGTGCCAAAAACTACTTATATTCTTCCATAATTAATCATCATATACCATCTTCAGCAATTTTAGCCATGAAGTAATCTGCACTGAAATATATAACTTTTGACAAAGTTGTTGATGGTTTAAATCCAAGGGGTTTATACTGTGTGTATGATATCGTTTAAGAGAGGAAAGAAACAAACACTGCATATTAATAACTTGAAATCAAATCAAGCTAGAAAAATTAATTACATATTTTAATGCTTAAAACTACTGCTCAATTAAGGATACAAATGTTTTGAAAAGATACATGCATATATATTTAAATGTTGTACATTATTTTAATTACCAGTATCAATTAATTGCTTTAAAGTGCAAAAATATTTTATAGATCATTTTTGTACCGATACAGACTCACAATTATTCTATACTAAGATAGTGAATACTGGTACAGAATATTGTAATATCCATTTTTCTCTTAAATTTCTGCTCTGCCTCATTTTTCTAATATTATATTTAAAAATATAAAACTATCACTAAACACTATCATATATTTGAATTATTGACTATCAATATAAATAAAAAATGTTATCAATTATTAAAGTTTTATATACTGCTCAAAAAAATTAAAGAAACACGTTTTAATCAGAGTATAGCATCAAGTCAATTAAACTTCTGGGCTATTGACCTGGGGCCTCATGTATAACGCCGTGCGTAGAACTCGCACTATAACATGGCGTAAGCACAAAAGCCGAAATGTGCTTACGCACAGAAAAATCCAGATGCAGGAATCTGTGCGTACTCCAACTTCCACGTTCTTTCGTTACATAAATCCCGATCAGCGTGAAAACTAACGCTTCGTGCACGCGCATTTTGTAACGCCCCAAATCCTCCCAGAATTACGCCTTTTTGAATATGCAAATCAATATAAATCGCCCTTAAGCGCAGCCTTCTCTGAAAAGACAATGGGAAAAGCATGGGGGAAAATATAAGAATTTCAGCGAACACCAAGTGGAGGCAAAGGAAAAAATACTATTTGTTCAAATAAACCGTGGTATAATCAACAAAATGAAGTTGATCGAGTGACATAGCGTGTTGGAGAAACTTGAAAGCTCACATTCACAAAATCGCACAGTGCCGGAAATAAAAAGAAGTCACATATCAAAGTTGCCGTGAAAAGAAGAGTTGTAAGCCCACTGTCTGAGTGTCATATGAAAGCTTATTAGGGTACAGAGAAAAAAGGCACACGGTGTGGAAAAAGCACGAAATGTCAACTTTAATCTCGAATTTTCCACTTTAATCACGTAGTTTATTTTGTCATTTAGTAGAACATTATAAACTTCATCTTAAAATCGTTTAATTAACCAGTTTCTCAAAATTACATCGTAATTAAAGTAGCACGTTAAATGCTTTGTTTTGTATTTGATCTTCTACTGTATGTGATCTATGTGTGTGAATCACTACTTGCTTCTTAAACCGGCTCTCTTCCTCCAACTGGACACAGAGTCCATTACATTCGTGATATTACAGCTCTCTGAATAACTAAAATACTGAGATGTATATGTGATGTCATTTTCATGAGGATAGGAGCTACAGCACATTATTGAACATGTGACAAGCATTTATCTTTTGTCGAAATTTGTTGCTGCCTTTTTAGCTGTGTTGTTATTTTCTCTTTCTGTTTTATATTCAATATATATTGGTGTACGCCCAAGAGTCCTTGCTTTTCTTTCCCCAAGTAACCGATCGCCACACAATCAGCTCTGTAATAGAAGTTAAGCCATCTGTAAGCTTAGCGATTCTTCAAAACGTTTAAAGAACATTGAAATATCTTCGTAGTACATGTTTAATTATTCTATCCTTCACGACACTCCCAGTGAAGAATATAGATTATTTAAATGAAGTTAAAGTTTTATGTGTATAATTTAATAAACATATTTTGCTGCATTTCACCTTAAAAATGATATCGTCATCATATGTAAATACGCGCTTTATAAAGTGGCTCAGGTTGTGCGATATTATAACTGTAGTGCAAGTTTACAGTGGGGTGATTGTACTTATAAGTACAAACCGTTCTACAAGGAGCACTTGATTGAGTGCATTTAAAGTTCTTGGGATTAAACTGTTTCTGAACCGCGAGGTCTGTACAGGAAAGACTTTAAAACGTTTTGCAGTGGCTGAGACAGCGTGTCCTTAAAGCTGTATATCGATAATTCTCTTTCCGATCAGCTGCTGATGTGATTCACACTCAGATACAGTGATATAAATACTCCGAGTCGTGCAGTGAGAGTAATATGGAAAAAGATGATCCTCTGTGGCAACTCCTAACGGGAGGAGCTGAAAGAAGAAGAAGAAGTGAGAGTAACAACGCTAAAGCAGTTATGGTATTTGGAATACTATGGCTGTTCCCTGGACCATTATATTGTTAATTACAATCAGATGCATTACACTAATAAACAATATGCGGTTAGTTTCTGTGTATTTATAAAGCCGCGTCATGAAAATAATGAGTAATCACACGAGAACAGTACCATTGCTTTGACGCTGGGTGCCGCCAGTTTGCAAAACCAGAGCGGAGAACTTACGTACGACAAGGCATGAGGTACCGTGGAAAAGTGCGTGGCTTTACGGCAAGTGTAGGTTTTATACATCGTGATTTGAACATGGAAAAGTTCTTACGCAACATTTCTGTGAGTACGCACCGTTTATACATGAGGCCCCTGGTCAGTTAAGTAGCAGAGGGGATTGTTAATCAGTTTCAGCTGTTTTGGTGTTAATGAAATTAACAGGTGCACAAGAGGGGCAACAATTAGATGACCCCCAAAACAGGAATGGTTTAACAGGTGGAGGCCACTGACATTTTTCACTCCTCATCTTTTCAGACTTTTTTTTCACTAGTTTTGCATTTGGCTGCACTCAGTGTCAGACAGGCAGTTACTCTAGGAGAGCTGGAGAGGGCCATAGAAGGTTCTTAACCCATCAGCAGGACCGGTATCTGATCCTTTGGGCAAGGAGGAACAGGATGAGCACTGCCAGAGCCCTACAAAATGACCTCCAACAGGCCACTGGTGTGGATGTCTCTGACCAAACAATCAGAAACAGACTTCATGAGGGTGGCCTGAGGGCCTGATGTCCTCTAGTGGGCTCTGTGCTCACTGCTCGGCACCATGAAGTGCGTCTGGCATTTGCCATAGAATACCAGAATTGGCAAGTTCACCACTGGTGCCCTGTGCTTTCCACAGATGACAGCAGGTTCACCCTTAGCACATGTGACAGATGTGAAAGGGTCTGGAGAAGCCGTGGAGAATGTTATGCTGCCTGTAACATTGTTCAGCATGACTGGTTTGGTGGTGGGTCAGTGATGGTCTGGGGAGGCATATCCATGGAGGGATGCACAGACCTCTACAGGCTAGACAACAGCACCTTGACTGCGATTATGTATCAGGATGAAATCCTTGAACCCATTGTCACACCCTATGCTGGTATAGTGGGTCCTGGGTTCCTCCTGGTGCACGACAATGCCCGGCCTCGTGTGGTGAGAGTATGCAGGCAGTTCCTGGAGGATGGAGGAATTGATACCATTGACTGGGCCCCATACGCCTGACCTAAATCCAAAAGAACACCTCTGGGACATTATGTTTCGGTCTATCCGACGCCACCAGATTGCACCTCAGACTGTCCAGGAGCTCAGTGATGCCCTGGTCCAGATCTGGGAGGAGATCCCCAAGGACACCATCCGTTGTCTCATTAGGAGCATGCTCCGACGTTGTCAGGCATACATTCAAGCACGTGGGGGCCATACAAACTACCGAGTATGATTTTGAGTTGCTGCAATGAAATTTCGGCAAAATGGACTAGACTAACGCATCATTTTTTCATTTTAATTTTTGAGGTGTCTTTGAATTCAGCCCTCTGTAGGTTGATGATTTTCATTTCCATCAAACAATGTTGCATCCTTTGGTTCCTAACACATTGCCCAGATCCATATCAGTAGAGATATCCAGCATGATTTTTTTTTCCTTTTGAGATCTGATGTGTTTTCAAAGTGTTCCTTTAATTTTTTTTGAGCAGTTTATTTAGTTAAATGTAATGGCATTAAAACAACATATTGGTATCTAACTTAAACTAGTTTAATCTAGTGATAATAATAGGATTTTAACTGTCTACTGCACTAATTTTACTGATATAAAACATAGCCATCAACGCTTCTGGCCTTTTTTGAAGGTTGAATGATTGGCAGGTCAGCTACAACTAATGTTTATTTCCCACTATAGTAAACTGAACTGATCGTTTCTGTCAAAACGTAACAATGTTATTAAGTTACAGTGCCCTTATCAAGTCTGTTAAAATCAATTTTATTGTTGTGTTCAAATTAGTGTCCAGTTGTCTGACAGTATAAGCTCTCATAGCAGACAAGACCATCTTGAAAACAACGTTTCAGTGCATAACGCTTAAGAATGAGGCGTACTTAGCACCTGCAACAGCTGCATTCCCTTACAAGAAACTTTATTTTGACACTGCACATAACCAATGGGTGACACACAGTGTTTTATTAGTCTAAGCACATATTTCAAGTAACAATTGACAAAATATTACAGTACCTGTACAGGTTAAGTACTGTACTTCAGAACAGCAATGATCAATTACCTTGTTTTTAAGAAATTTTTTGCTTCAAATGTATGCATTTTTTTTATTCAATACCTGTAACAGAAGAAGTGAAGCACAACCACTTGAATGCGAGTTTTTAAATTTTGCCTCTGCATGTTGGTGCTGTGCCTTTTCTCCTTGCCTAATGTCAACATGATTCAAAAGCCTTTTGCTCTTTGAATGTAAATTTTACTTTAATTTCTTGTGTCTGCCAACTGCAAAACTTTATTTGTAAAACTGTAAGCTTTTTTTCTCTCACCAATGAAGTCTTCACAGTCTCAAATGGTGTTTTATAATTGATAGCCACAAACTAAATTGTTAACTGATATTTATGCATGATTTGATTACTTAACTTGCATTTGTTTGAAATGCAATTGCGATATGCAGCACACTTTTTATATTTGCAAGTGTGTTTATGTGTGTGTATATCTATACTAATAAAAGGCAAAGCCCTCACTGACTGACTGACTCACCACTAATTCTCCACCTTCCCGTGTAGGTAGAAGGCTGAAATTTGGCAGGCTCATTCCTTACAGCTTACTTACAAAAGTTGGGCAGGTTTCATTTCAACATTCTATGCGTAATGGTCATAACTGGAACTTATTTTTCTCCATATACTGTAATGGAGTTGAGCTGGATAGCCGTGGGGGGCGGAGTTTCATGTGAAATCATCACGCCTCCCACGTAATCACATGAACTGACTATCAACGCAGTACGTAGAAAACCAGAAAGAGCTCCAAAAAGCGCTGAAGAAAACATGCATTATATAATTGAGAAGGCAGCGAAACAATAAGAAGCGAGCGACTGACATTTACAACCATATTCATGAGTGCTGCTACTTCCGAAACAAAGCACAGTGTAAACCTAAAGTTTAAATTAAGTTCATAGACAGGCTGCCGCTGGCGTTTGTCATGCCCACGAGTAATGCGGGATACAAGTTTAATGAGATGACGCAGGATATAAACGAGAGTTTTGATCACTTTGTAACTAAGTTAAAATTGCAGGTGAAGGGCTGTGCTTATGCAAATTCCGAGAGACTGAGTTTGTGGGGGATTGACTGTTAAGGCGGGTGGGGGAGTCACGTCATCATCTCCCCTCCCATTCACCTCATTTCGCTCTGAGATGAGCTCCATGGCTAATGCCGTCTTCCGAAGCAACTTCGTCACACTGCCACCAAATACTCGCAGAAAAATCCACAAGTTAATACACACCCTCTCTCTAGAGTTTCTCCACACTCAATGTATTCCTCGCGTCCCCTTTATACCCTCTGATCTCCCATTTCAATTCAGATACCTCCAATTTCTAGTAAGGCTCTGCTGCACGATGACAAGTAATAAGTCTCAGGGACAGACCCTACAAAACGATGCCATTGATTTCAGGCAAGACTGCTTTTCTCCTGGACAACTATACTTGCATTCTCAAAAGTGAGCTTGCGCAGTTTCGTCATATTACAACCGGAGTGCAGCCAGAAACTTTTAAGTGCCGGGTCTTAGCTAACATTAAATTAAGCCATGGACATCGCAACATCACACAAGAGAGCAGCTCACGTGAACTTACTGAACGCAGTATGAGTGATCACTTCCATGCATCAAACCTGTTCAAAAAACGCATTACACAATTGACGAGGTGATGGCTTTATATGGCGTTCGTTTATAAAGCAGCGAAGAGGCTGTGTGAAGGCAACTACACAAAAAAACAGCAGAGTGCCACACTCTGAATGTATTCCTGGCATCACCGTTATACCCTCTGATCTCCCATTTCAATTGAAATGCCTCAAATTACCAGTAAGGCTCTGCTTCGCGATGACAATTAATAAGTCTCAGGGACACACCCTACAAAAGGTTGCCATTGATTTGAGGCGACATTGCATTCTCAAAAGTTTATATATATATATATATATATATATATATATATATATATATATATATATATATATATATATATATATAAATAAATACATAAATAAATAAATAAATAAATATACACACACCCTGATCTACATACTGTCAAATAAACGAACCACACACCCTAGCGCAACATGAGAGGCTTCACACCTTAGCTGAGGCTTCGCTGAGGTTTGAGGTTTGATTCAGTGGGTGCAGTGAGTGTGTACTGCCTGATGGCCCAGAATTAGGGCGAAGCACATGCCGTGTACTGTTTGCATTATTTGATAGTAAAACTATTTCAAAATATATATATATATATATATATATATATATATATATATATATATATATATATATCTCAGCGCTTCCTGATTCATTTTACCCTCGCAACCCCTTAGTTTGGGAAGAGGTATGAAAAAAATATGAGGTTAACACAGAAAAACAGATCACCAATTGAACCTTTATGAATAATAGATACTTTATTCACCATCAATAATTGTTTTGGTAAAGCCATACTCGGTGTAATCCTCTTTCCATGTTATAATTTTTCCGCGACAAGCCATGATTAAATGAACGGTAAATAGTAAGAGCGGCGAGGTGACTTATTCAGGGAGGCAGGCGACGGCTCAATACCTCGAATTTGGATATAAGTAGGTTCTATTTAGTCGCTAGAAATATCTTTGGTAGGAATGGAATTGAATTTAGTCTTTAAATTTCTATGGTGAAGAAAAATTTATGCAATGATGATTAAATTTAACTTTCATTCCTACTCAACATATTTCTGTCGACCAAATAAAAATTACTTATATTTAAAATTTAAATAGAACTTGAACAAATACGATAGTTCATAATACCCACGCAGCACTCAGTGCACGTAAGATTAGGAGTCATCTGTTTTAACAAGCAGCGTATTGCACTGATACGAAATAGCTTGCCCATTTAATTATTTAGAAATGGATAGATAAATTAAGACTTTGTAAAAATAATGTTTTAATTTTTCTTCCTCAATGGATTCTGGCACCCCCAGCAACAGCTGCTCGCACCCAAAGGAGATATCTATCTATCTATATATCTATATATATATCTATATCTATCTATATATCTATCTATATATCTATCTATATCTATCTATATCTATCTATATATCTATATCTTCTATATATATATCTATATGTATCTATATATATATATCTATATCTATATATATATATCTATATCTAGACGTCGTGGTACATTTTCTGATGCAGCTAGATGAAAAAAACTTTGTGACGCTGCCGCCAAATACACAAAACAATTACTTTGACAATCATGTTACGTTATTTTCAAAATGTTTCCTTTTCTTTCTCTTTCCTTCTTTAACACACTACTTCTCCGCTGCCTATATATATATATATATATATATATATATATATATATATATATATAGATAGATAGATAGATAGATAGATAGATAGATAGATAGATAGATAGATAGATAGATAGATAGATAGATAGATAGATAGATAGATAGATAGATAGATAGATAGATAGATATGAGAACAACACTCATATCAATGACAAAACAATTACATTAACAATCATGTTACGTTATTTTTTAAATTTTTCCTTTTCTTTTCGTACCTTCTTTAACACACTACTTCTCCGCTGCAAAGCTGGGTATTCTATAGTATTATATATATATATATATATATATATATATATATATAGATATAGATATACATATGGGCGGCACGGTGGCGCAGTGGTATATGTATATATGTGTGTGTGTGTGTGTCTGTGTCTATATATATGACAGCAACACTCATATCAGTGACAAAACAATTACATTAACAATCATCTTACGTTAGTTTTTAAATGTTTCCTTTTCTTTTTCATTAATTCTTTAACACACTACTTCTCCGCTGCGAAACGTGGGTATTATGACTTTTTTTTTAGAACTCTTTCCACCTTTCTGGTACAACAATAATATTTTATAAGCTGCAGTGATTAATAACAACACATGAGAAAACCTAACACCCAAAAGTTTAGACGTTTAGGCTCAAGACATCTGTAACATTAAGAGTCTTTGTATATTACCATACATAAACTCTGAAGTTACAATATAGACACAAGGCTGGCTAATCAGATAACCCTCATCAGCTTATCGAAAATTTGGAATTGGGTTCCCTAGAGTTTAAGAGACAACCATAAATGTGCCGAATATCATCTGAAAGAAAAGCTAGTTCACATTTAAATGCGCCTAAGTGTGATAAGGGAGACCATTAGAGAGAGAGGGAAAATACATTTATATTTTTTAGTTGAAAAAAGGGGGGTATGCGGGTCGGCAAAAACAACGTGTAGCTTTTAGGAACGTTTATTGTTGTGTTATTAACCCAAACAGCACTACTTTTTTGAAATTATACAATATCGGAAGAACTGCCTAGTGGACTAACAAAAAATTGAATCGCTTTCCACATGACAGGGTGGTTAGATTGTCTGGTAATCCAAAAGTGGTCTCGGTTGAAGACTATGCACGCATTTTCCCTCCTTCTTTATAAATACACACTCTAATGTTCTCCCGAATCACAATGACAGCGTGGTTACATTTTCAGGCAATCCAAAACTGGCCTGGGCCATGTGGCGCGTGCCCTCCAAACCACTGGCAACCTGTGGTTGCTTCTGAGCCTTAAGGGTGTCCTCAAGATCTCCAGAGGCCCTGTTGGCAAATCTGATAAACTAATTGGTGTATTCCAAGTTACAATCGTCTGCCAACGACAAACTGGGTGAGCACTATGACGGAGGGCCTTCCCTAAAAAGTACAAAAATGTCTAATAAAAAAAAAAAAAACCTCAGTTGCCCATTTATTATTATACTGCTATAACTACTTTATACATCACATTTCAGAGATATCAGCAAGCAACACAATGTAACTGTCAAAGCAAGCAACGTTAAACTCAAGATGAAAACGTAAATTACATGTAACTATTGCACAACAAAAATCTCCGGGGAAAATGTAAACTTGTATTTACTGCTTAGAAATCCGCTCTTCTAACGGGTACTAAAACACAAAATAAAAATGCTTTTAAAATTACTTTTAACTCTACAAGCAAGTGAGACCATCAGAAGTGATGGTGTATAATAAAGATAATGTAAAGCGACGAAAAACTAAACCCGGAGCAACTGCAGACCAGCTGCATAAAATACCAGGAAACGGGAAATCATTTATCTCAGTAGTTCAACGCTACTGATGAAGATCAAGTCGCAGTTTTCAAAATATCTTCTGTGTATCGCCCGGTGGTGTGGTAGATAGAAATAAAACCCGGAGATACATCCCGGTATTCTCCGCTTTGTATTAAGGGTTTCAGTTAAGAGGCGAGGAGTATGTTGCAAGAAAACTACACAAAAATGCTGTTCGTCACTTTTTTGGGCAAACATCACTCACCTTCTTAGATACAGTCGATGCCTGCAAATAAAAATAAAAGATGAAGAAGAGGGAGAGGAGGAGGAGGAAGAGCGCAGGAAAGCAGTCGGAGTTGCGCGCGCAAGACAAGCACTGCACACGTGAGCGCCTAGTGGGACGACCAGAAACTAACCAGGGGTTCACAGAACGAAACAGACGTTTTAACACCTTTTTTATACGAACAATTTCGTGCGTAATATTGCAGTATTTTAAGATCTGTCACGCTACTCTTCTTCCGCTGTTATCTCTAGGGTAAAATACTACATTTGACCAAGTGAGGCGTAGTAGAAGGGACGGGCAGAGTCGGACGAACAGCAACTAACCGAGAGTTCATCGTGGCAGGCTGGAGGGACAATGGTGGAAATCGAGCATGTTAGCGTACTGACAGACACGTTAAATAACTGCTAGTTTTTGGGAAGAGAAAATTATTATTTATAGAAGGTGTTATTACAATTAGAGAAAGCATCCTTAATAAATTCTTGATAGTCTGAAAAGTGTAGTAAATGACGCTGACTTATTACGGTACCCACAATATACTGTAGCTACTCCAGTGGCTCTCAGACTCAAGCGTGGAGCCTCATGTGGCTGCAGGTTTTTGTTCCAACCAGTTTTACACGAAGTGAATAATTTTAGTTTTAATTAAACTAATTTAATTAGGTTAACTTGTGTGTTAATAAGAATCGCATATGAACACTTTGATGTCATTTCAGTTTTTACTTTTTTTAATTCACTCCTTCCTTAGTGCGCCTGCGCTAAATCAGAAGGGACACTGAATATCACGGGGCCCATATATCTTAACAGCACGCCATATATGATTAAACCGCTCGACTCATCTTGATGCCTAGTTATGTAAGATTTTCAGTTTTTTGGGGTCCCTCACTATTGTTGGCCCTAATTGTTTGGTCATGTTTAGACCAAGTTTTGTGCAGGAAACTACACCCATACTACATAATAAAAAGTAAATCAATAGGCAGGGCCGGAAGCATGGGGCCCACGATGTTTCTGATGTCTAAGTATGTTTCTGTTTTGCTGTCAAAACAGGGGCTCCAGCACACAACATTGCCCTGGGGCTATGATAATGGTAAGACAGCCCTGCCATTAGGTGTCTGATCAGAAGGATTTGAAGTTGTGTATGCCACATCAATCAACCCAAGGGGTTCATTCCCTAATGGGATACAAGGGACCAAAGTTACTCCTTTTCACAAAAATTTAAAAAAAAATATGAATCAGTAATAAAGGCATGTGGAGTGTATGGTAGAAATCAGATTGGAAATATAATTAAAGGAAAACATTTCCTCAATTAGAACCTCTTTACGTCAGGATCCAGGCAGGAGGAAACTTGTTCAATGTGCCTTTTATTAAGAGAGCGCACACTGTACAACATTCTACTAAGGGACATGTCCTGGGCTGAGATTGACAGCAAGTGGTCAAAGAATAAAGGCAGTCAATGTTATAGATAACTGAATTTGCGTAAGAGTGCTGACATAATGCATAGACATTACCTGACATTTACTCTGATTGGTTCATTGCCTTACACACACAAATCAAAGTCTCATTCTACTACACTCTTGTTCTTCTCATATCTCTCAGGTTCAGCTGTAGCCCTTGACATTTCATTTTTTAAAATTTTATTAATTTTATTGTAATCATTCCATACAAATCAATCAATTTTTACAAAAAGTAGGATTGACAACAAGTCGACCCCCACCCCTGAAAGAGAGAGCAAGGCCAACAGAGTAAAACTTAAGGCTTGTAAACATACCTAAATTGATAAGTTTGATAAGCCAATAGAGATGAATGGAGAAGAAAAAGAAATACAGAAATAATTGCTTCCTCTGTGCTTTAAGAGCTTATTCTAAAATATTACTGATTAGGTCCTGCCATGTTTTGAAAAATATCTGTACAGATCCTCTAACTGAGTATTTGATTTTTTCCAATTTCAAATAGTATAAAACATCGGTTTCCCACTGACTTAAAAGAGGAGAGCTTGGGTTCTTCCAGTTTAGCTAAATAAGTCTGCGTGCCAAGAATGTAGTGAATGCAATCACAGTTTGTTTGTCCTTCTCCACTTTAAACCCATCTGGAAGAACCCCAAACACAGCTGTTAATGGGTTAGGAGAGATTGCCCGTGACATTTCTGTGTATGTGACAACTGTCCAGTCTTGCTGGGTGCAGGACATCTGCTGATTTCGTAATCTTACTCTCTTACATCTAATCTAATTTAATCCTACATTCTTGTTCTTCATCTGGTTTCCTGATATGCTTGAACAAGTTTCTGACATTTATTAACCCTTTATACTACTTCTAAGATAAATGTTATATTTTAATATGTAAAGCATACATACACAATAACTATATTACCCCCAAATATCTATGTGACCCCCAAGTCTCATTTTTTTCTTCCACAAGTGCTGTTTTTTGCCATTTCACGGATCATAAATATGTAATAATATTTTTAATATCTGATTCTTTACTGGTGGTCCTAGAGCCACTCATAGAAGGTTAACAATGGCAGATTTCAAATATAAGCATGTGGGGACCGTTTTAGGCTATTTCAAGGTCAGTGATTTCAATTTTTTATTTTTGTTTTTTTTGGTCGTAACTAGGGCTCTAGCACTCTATGGACCTCTATCAGAGGATGAAAAATTACACAACCACAGCTTACACGAATTCAGACTTTTTATTTCTCTTCTCTTATTCTGCATTTAGAAAAGCACAGCAATAGAAATTTTCTACTTCTAAGGAATGTAGAAATAATTTTATTTTGAGCTGTAAATACTTAGCTCTCTTCAGTTTTTTCTATTAATGTTCACTTTTTTTCTGGGTAGTTTGCTACCTTAGCAGTATCCTAATATTAACAATTAGCAATGAGCAGAGCAGACACTCAGGCAAAATCCACTGAATAAGGAAAGGCTGCGGCTACTTTGGCATCATACCCCAAAATGTATTGTTACTAAAAGATGGACTGAATAACCAGAACACCTGAAAAAGCAAAATGAAAACCTTGGTGATGATGATGAAAAAACACTTAAAAAAAAACACTAATCGAACCCAATGTGGCATACGAGATTAATTCAATAAGTAAAGGTAAATTGAAAATTAAATTGTAACGGCAACAGACAGAAGCTGACACAATACAATACGTTTGTGATGGCTTATGGTAGTCTGAGCAAAATAGCGCCCTGACATTAGTCTAGTTGAAGCCTAGGTCAGATGAACTATACTATATACAGTATAATGTTTTTATAGTACTCTACGTTTGCTTTTTGCTTTCAACCCAGTACTGTTGCGATAATCACTGGCTTTCTGTGACCCTAAAGATGGCGAATTAAATTTAACCCACGATAAATGCAGGATTATATGTATAATTTGGAGTTGTGTTCTGTTCTTGTCACTTGATTTAACGTGCTTAATCGCTCCCTCTTTAGCTGTCACCAGACGGCCAAATAGGCGTGTGCAAGCAGAAAGGGTGTGTGCTGCGCCTGCACTCCAGTGACACAAACCTATAAATAAAGCACCCGATTAATGCGAATATAGTTACAGCTATTTTAACAGTGTGATCAAGGTGGTGCAGCCGCTAGGGTCCAGTCCTCGAATCTTCGGCAGCTCTCGTCGGGAATGAAAAAAGCGGATAGATTTTTATTACTTAATGAAGGACTAAAGGTATTGTCTTAATTGAGAAGTGTTACTGGCACATTTCCAGCATTCAGTGTTAAAACAGTAACCATGATACGCAATCACGAACTCCTACCAATAACGATTAAGCCATCAATTTACCAGGATAACTTAAGATGAAAACGAAATGAAAAGGAAATAACGACGAAAACTATATAACAAAAATGCAAAATCTCTTTTGCAATTTAATTTTCAAAGTCAACGCGCAAGAATGCTGCAAAAGTTAAAAATAAAATGAAATATGAAAAGTGAAAACTGAAAATTCAATGATCAGCAGGTGGCGCCAGTGCTTTTTTGCAGCTTCACTGTGGTTCAGGCTGAAAATGAATTTGCCAATGATATTATTGTTCATTTTTGCAGCATTCTTGCACGAAAACTTTGAACATGAAATTGCAAAAGAGAGGTTGCATTCGCATTTTATAATTTTAATTTTCTTTTTTTGTAGAAAATACCTCCCACAGACTCCGGAGCTGTGAGACAGGAATTACAGCACCATACGATATTACTCTGCTTATGTTAAAGCATCCGTACTAAACTTAAACATAATTATAACCAAATGTATGCCTGTAACTATTAATCAGTTCATGACTTGATTGCAAGCTAGACATGAACTTAGATAGATAGATAGATAGATAGATAGATAGATAGATAGATAGATAGATAGATAGATAGATAGATAGATAGATAGATAGATAGATAGATAGTGTGGTACGAGCCCCGGACACAGACAGGCAGATATGTTTAAAGTCACCACCACACGTTTATTTACACAATATTTACAAGTTCAAGTGCACCACAAAACCCCAATCTTCCCCAGATTCCAGGGCAAACCACACTGCCTCTTCTTTGGACCGCTTCCGTCTCTCTCTCCCCCTCTCCCTCCTCCAACCTCGTCCATCTTCCTCTTCCTCCCTCTCCCTCTCCCTCTCAGGGTTGAGCTTCCCAGCTCTGTACCCGTGGCCCCCAAAGGAACCAGAGCGGTCGTCCACTCGTGATCTGGAGGAGGACTGAGCCCTCCTCCTGTCTACCTGGGCGTCCCGGCTGGGTGCCACCTCCTGCCGCGTGCCACAATAGATAGATAGATAGATAGATAGATAGATAGATAGATAGATAGATAGATAGATAGATAGATAGATAGATAGATAGATAGATGTACCAGTACTGAGCGCCGCAATGGATGGATTCTCTCTGCTCTGTACGTGGCTCTTTGAGGTGGCTCACTTTCCTTAAAACGAATGCTTGCCTTTGGCCGCACTGGTTAGGAAAACCATGTGCAGTGTTGCGGTTTTTATAGGCGCTCCTATATTGATGATGTAATGCGAGCTTATTCTTTTGTTGATTTATTCCTGCTAAATATAACTTGTCCACCGCCGTTGTAATATAGATAGAGAGAAAGAGAGAGGGAGGAGTGGCTAAGCTATAGTTTTCGGTGCATTGAATGCCATTGCTGATATACAATATACAGGTGCTGGTCATAAAATTAGAATATCATGACAAAGTTGATTTATTTCAGTAATTCCATTCAAAAAGTGAAACTTGCATATTAGATTCATTCATTACACACAAACTGATGTATTTCAAATGTTTATTTCTTTTAAGTTTGATGATTATAACTGACAACTAATGAAAGTCCCAAATTCAGTATCAAGGAAAATTAGAATATTGTGAAAAGGTTCAATATTGAAGACACCTGGTGCCACAATCTAATCAGCTAATTACCTCAAAACACCTGCAAAAGCCTTTAAATGGTCTCTCAGTCTAGTTCTGTCGGCTACACAATCATGGGGAAGACTGCTGACTTGACAGTTGTCCAAAAGACGACCATTGACACCTTGCACAAGGAGGGCAAGACACAAAAGGTCATTACTAAAGAGGCTGGCTGTTCACAGAGCTCTGTGTCCAAGCACATTAACAGAGAGGCAAAGGAAGGACAAGATGTCATAGAAAAAAGTGTACAAGCAATAGGGATAACCGCACCCTGGAGAGGATTGTGAAACAAAACCCATTTATAACTGTGGGGGAGATTCACAAAGAGTGGACTACAGCTGGAGTCAGTGCTTCAAGAACCACCACGCACAGACGTATGCAAGACATGGGTTTCAGCTGTCGCATTCCTTGTGTCGAGCCACTCTTGAACAAGAGACAGCGTCAGAAGCATCTCGCCTGGGCTAGAGACAAAATGGACTGGACTGCTGCTGAGTGGTCCAAAGTTATGTTCTCTAATGAAAGTAAATTTTGCATTTCCTTTGGAAGTCAAGGTCCCAGAGTCTGGAGGAAGAGAGGAGAGGCACAGAATCCACGTTGCTTGAGGTCAGGTGTAAAGTTTCCACAGTTAGTGATGGTTTGGGGTGCCATGTCATCTGCTGGTGTTGGTCCATTGTGTTTTCTGAGGTCCAAGGTCAACACTTCATGCTTCCTGCTGCTGACAAACTTTAAGGAGATGCAGATTTAATTTTCCAACAGGACCTGGCACCTGCACACAGTGCCAAAGCTACCAGTACCTGGTTTAAGGACCATGGTATCCCTGTTCTTGATTGGCCAGCAAACTCGCCTGACCTTAACCCCATAGAAAATCTATGGGATATTATGAAGAGGAAGATGCAATACGCCAGACCAAACAATTCAGAAGAGCTGAAGGCCACTATCAGAGCAATATGGGCTCTCATAACACCTGAGCAGTGCCACAGACTGATCGACTCCATGCCACGCTGCATTGCTGCAGTAATCCAGGCCAAAGGAGCCCCAACTAAATATTGAGTGCTGTACATGCTCATACTTTTCATGTTCATACCTTTCAGTTGGCCAACATTTCTAAAAATCCTTTTTTTGCATTGGTCTTAATTGATATTCTAATTTTCCGAGATACTGAATTTGGGACTTTCATTAGTTGTCAGTTATTATCATCAAAATTAAAAGAAATAAACATTTGAAATACATCAGTCTGTGTGTAATGAATGAATCTAACATACAAGTTTAATTTTTTGAATGGAATTACTGAAATAAATCAACTTTGTCATGATATTCTAATTTTATGACCAGCACCTGTATACTGAAACGTTAAGAAGTACGAGGATTGATCATGGGGATCTAGGCCCCTTCACTCCGATATTCCGTCAGGCGTTCATAATTAATGTTTGCCAGATGCTGTCTAAATTGTAGTTGCGGCTTGCTGAGTTTTTCTTTTTCGGACAGTCGCTTTAGGAATGTAATTTAGTCATCATTTAACGAAAGGGAAGAACAGGTTCGCCTCTACGTTATACTGACTTAAAGTTGTGTCCTTTTGGAAGAATCGCCTACGGTGTCCAAACTCCGAAAGATTTTAAAACAAGATCCACTCGCACCCGTATCTTTAATACAGCATAATCCAGCAGTATATCGTAACAGCTTCGCCACAGCGCATTCTCCTGATTTTCAAAGTCACCCCCATGTACGAAATGTTACACGGTATAGATTTGTGCCGGAGCTCTTAAAAGGACCATCACACGTTATATGCAGTGCCGCATCATATGACACAAACCGTCAAACTTCGAGTGGCCCGCAATTTAATACTGATTTATGTGGCTTTTAAAGATGTATTTTTTTATTTATGATCTCTAGCTGCACAATGCCCTGTGCTTCTTTTCTCTATGCACGCCTTGAACCTGTGGTGGTGAAGTTCTCTTCCATTGTACGTTTGTTGTAAATCGAAAATACTGTTGCCTTTATTTATATGATACTCACTTAACTAAATCAGTTCTCGCGCCGACCCTTGTTTTGATCAAAATTAGAAACTTTTACATGTTACTGAAATCCATGAAACAACTGCCACTTTCTTTTACTCTAAACTCTTTCTAATTTTAAATTCTATCATAACCCAAATTGTCGTATAGATCTACACGCATGCGCAATACCGAAGTCTGTTTTCCTATTGGACTCGTCTCTCAGTCGCAGTCTAGTGACATCACTTCCGTAGATATGGCGACTTGTTCGCTACTGCTTCTGTCTGACCCGGAGTGTTGGAAGCGCACTGTGTAAGTCAGCTATTGGATATTGCAGTTGATCGCTTTGGGTTCACACTGAGAAGGTAAGCTTCGTGCTCAGGGTTCAAGAGACTGAAATAAGATACTTAGTACGACCATAATAAGCCCGTGGTCACAACGTAACGTCACTGTCAGAATCCACTCGGGGTTTAGTAGCTGTGCATATTTAGAGATGTGATGCTGTCATCTGCAGCAGGAGAGTTTTAATAGTTTCCTTCCGTATGTAACTTTGTAGATGTGATGCAAAGTGCAGTTACACAGCAACTTTGTCATGGGTGCCAAAGTCCTCCAGATAGTGGTTTCTTCAACAAGGGGTTGTTCCATTAAGGGATATTTATGCTGTACAGTTCTGTCACATAAGTTGATATAAGATGGACTAAATGACGTAATCATTACTTTAATATAATACATCGACAAGGCATGGATTATACAAAGAGAAATCTAACGCCATCCCTTTTATTTCAGAGGATGGAGCCAACGTCGCTTCATGGCCTGCGGATACTCGCCTCTCTGAACGAACAGCGGGTGCAGGGGACATTCTGTGACGCAATGCTGTCCGCTCCGGATGGTCACATCTTCAAGGCTCATCGCAGTGTCCTGGCCTGCTGCAGTGAGCTGTTTAGCGAGACTTACCGAACAACTCCATTTGTTGAGGTCAATCTGTCAGAAGGCTGTCCTTCCGAGGGCGTGAGCCTGCTGTTGGACTTCATTTATACAGGGCAACTGCCATTGAGTGTAGAAAACGTAGACAAGGTACAGATTGCAGCCATCAAGCTCTCTGTCCCGGAAGCACTGAGCCTTTGCCAAGAGTTTAGAAGTGGAGCCACAACAGGTGAATGCAAGGATGAAGCCTGGGAAACTGACTTGGAAAAAAACAAACCTCAGTCGAGAACTAAAGCTACATCAGGGCGAAAAAGTGTGACTCTTACAGCGGCCACTGCTGTTGGTGTTACCACAACCAGGTCAGGCAGGAAGGTGAAAGGACCATCTCATCTGTTATGGGACAGTTTGCCCACACCCAAGCTTCCTGCAATAATCAGAAGCTGTCAGACACAACTATTGGATGTTAGCACAGTAGTGGAACCCAGTGGGAAAGATGAGAACCAGATTCTGGAAGAACAGAGCTGCAGCATTAATGAGGTAGAGGTAAGGAGCCAGGAACGTGACTGGTTTATTCTTTATTAACTTGATTATGATCAAGCAGCCAAATTAAAGAGAGATCTGGGGTGGGTTTCATGAGGGCATCATAATGCTAAGAACATTATAAACTCCATTTTTAAGATATATCTTTAATTCACAAGCTTTTCCCAAAACTCATCAAAGTAAAGTGTTCAATCCTCTTAAATTACAGGCTTCCTGACCCACTTGTTAAACACCAAGTGCTTCTTAAACTGGTTGAATATGCACCAACCTAAGCAGGAGCCAAGGGTCACTAAGTTCATATCATAATAATAAAACGTTATGAACAGAGTGCCTTTCACCTGCACAGAGCCCCTCACAAATATTCAGAAGAATACAAAGAGAAGAAAAGTACAAACACTTCTGGACGTGAACTAATATAAAATATTAAATACCAAGTAGAAGAGAGTTGCATGAAAGACAAGGTTCAGAATTCAAATACGAAAACAATTCTCTGAACATTTAGATGTATTATTTACTAGTTGATATAATTTTTGCGAAATGTGGTAATGCATCTGTAGGATTGTATAAATACATTGCAAAGGTTATTTAAGTAAAATGTACAAATATATACCTTTAAAATATTTCCACCTTCTTTAAATGTTTTGAAGAATCTACATTATAAGGTTGCTCGTAGCTTAACCTTGACAGAGATGTCTTCTGTATTGCAAGTGGTTATAAAGAGAAGTTAGAAAGAAGAAAAGTTAAGAATGAAATTTGAGGGCTTGTCTGTTTAAAGGGAGAGAGTACCACGGCAATAAAGAAAACCCTCCTCAAGAGAAGCGTCCATTTAATTGGGGGTCTGCGTCTTTAATCCCATCCTTACAAACCTCACACTCACACATTCATTCAGCTGAATCATTTGAGGTGTAGTACTCAGACTCAGAGCCTAGTCGCTACTGCAGTAAAGGTTCTCTTCATTGAAATTCTTATGGATACTGTGACAAATTGGCCTAGGGAATACGTGCAATGCTTTAATCTGAGCAGTGTGTCAAAGGGTGAGAAATGACGCACGTGGAGGTGGGTGGCTTCTGGATGAGAGCGGGTATCCCTTTCATGCATACCTGTTGATCCCTGCAACTAACCTACAGGGTGGTACCAAACAACAATGCACTGCAGCATATGAGTAAGCCTGCAACGAGGCATAATGCAGTTTAGGTAAGGTTGAGGCCATACATTGACGAACACCTTGGCTAAAAACTTTCAAACTCAAAATCCCCCAATGTGACACATATCATGCCACCAAACAATGCATGTGGTTTCTGAAGTATTATGCCAGAATCTTGGCTAATTTCTCCTGACAGAACTGGTGTAATTGAGTCAGATTCACAGACCTCCTTGTCTTGGATATGTTTCTTCAGTTCAGTCCACATATTATTTTTGTGTGATTCAGGTCCGGCTTTGTGACGGCCACTCCAGTACTGTCACATTGTTGTCTGCACACCATTTTGTAACCACTTTGGAAGTATGCTTAGGATCATTGTCAGTTTGGAAGACCAATTGCTGATGTTTTGCTTCAGAATTTCCAAATAATGCTCTTTGTTCATGATGCCATCTATTTTATGAAGTCCATTTGTCCCTTTTTCCAGCAAAACACCCCCACAACCTCATGCTGACCCCTCCCCTTATTTGACAGTTTGGACGGTGTTCTCTTAATTCCATGCATTTCACTGAACATTATGACCATACAGTTCAAATTTATTTGTTATAACCAGAGAAAACTCCTTCTAAAGGCTACATCTTTGTTCTGGTGAGCAACAGAAAACTGTTTTTTTTATGTCAATTTCGGAGTAGTGTTTTCTTACACTTTTGTTCCTGATGCCTCCAACTCCTTCACCAGTTCTTTAGTTGTTATATCAGGGTTCTGTTGAACCTTTCAAAACAAACTTTTATTCATCATTGGGAGTGCATTTGTACCTCCTTCCTAAATGACATAAAGTCTGTGTGTTCCTATGCTTTTTATATTTTCAAACAATTGATTTTACAGTTGCTTATATTACCGTGAACCTTTTGGAGATGGCTCCTAATTGGAACCTGACTTGTGAAGATCTACAGTTTTCCTCCTAAGGTCTTTCCTCAATTCCTTTAATTCCTCCATTGTCTTAACCAAAAGGTGGCACTGGCTCAACAGGTAATCCCTTATGTACAGCCGCGGGTGTCCCAGTTTACCACTAATTATGACAAGAAGCTGCTTAAAGTGATGACATCAATTCCTGGAGTCATGCGTGCTGTTTAAAGAGACAATCAACTTGGTGTAAGTAAACTTCTCACTCACTCACTCATCTAACTTTGGGATTAAAGGCTGAAATAAATCATGCCTTAATTATTACTTTGGAGATCAATGCTTGTGTATATTAATTAACTAGATACACAAATCGACTTACGCTTGAATTTTCTGGGATCATGATGTGTGTGAAGTAGTGGAATTCTGAATTTGAAAGTTTTTAGCCAAGGTGGATGTAAACTTTTGTCCTTGATTGTATATGGGGGGGGGGGAATGCACTTTCGCTGTCGTGAAAAATCATGGAGTGGCATCAGATGTTCACCTCAGTCATGTTGCATTGTAGTTGTGTGTACAGTGTTGCACGCTATTGTCATGTGAGCAGGTGTACTCATGCCCAGTGAGGACAAAGTAGAATGGATATCAAATTTCCTGAAGAACTTTTGGAGCTTTTTTTTTTAATACAAAATGGAATGAATATATACACTACCGGTCAAATGTTTTAGAACACCTCAGTTTTTTCAGTTTTTATGGAAATGCACACAGTTTAATATCTTAATGTTTCATGAAATAAAGGCATAGTACAACAATGGCAAATAAAAAATAAGTCAGGGAATCATCAAGTATACAAAATTTTATTCACATTTTTGATTAATCAAAGTAGCCACCTTTTGCTGATAATAATAACCAAACTGTGGTAACCCTTTTGATTCAGTAAGCCGGTCGGTCACTCTGTGCAAGTCACCAACTCTGCCTCCTGCAAAAGAACCCCAGACCATTACATGTCCTTCTCCATGTTTGACAGTTGGTGTCACATACTGAAGAACACTCCTTTCACAAACTTGACTGCGTACAGACACACTGCATGATGATTACATGAAGATTACAAATTTTGATTCATCGGTCTATATAAGACTTTCGTCCAGTCTGCAGTAATTCACAGCCGGTATTTCATACCCTGGAAACCCTCACTTTCTTATTTTGTCTTTTAAGGACTGGCTTTCTTACTGCCCCTCACCCTGTCAAACCTGCAGCACAAACTCTCCTCTTCACAGTAGAAACTGAGACTTGCTTTCTTTAACCACTGTTAAGCTGCGCTTGAAGCTGTTGTGCTGTGAGACGCCTGTCATGCAAGCTGGAGACCCTCAGAAATGTTTCTTCTGATTGGGTTGTGACTTTGGGTCTGCCAGATCACCTCCTACCAGAGTTTCTTCCAGTTCCATTTGCCTCTGGATTCTCTAGGATACCATACTCGCTGACACTTTGATTTTTTTTTATTTTTGCAGTTTCTCTAAATGAAAGGCCTACACTTCTAAGGGTAATAATGCTCTGTCTAATTAAATTTCTTAGTTTCCATTATCAATGGAATTTGTGTACATCTCTCTACAGTGTAATATTGTCCAAGGAGTATTCAAGATGGTATAGTAACGCAGTCTGTTCCAACTGTGTTTTAAGACAGACAGAAGGTTTTAAGTAATCAACAGAAGTTGGGACACCTGTGCAAATTGTTAGCTTCAACTTGCAAGGCCTAAGTAACTTTAATTGCTGCAGAACAACTGTAGGTTGTATCTTATTAGTTGTTCCCTGAAGAAGGCCTGTTTGTAATATTCTGAAATTTCCTTTTTTCAGTTTTTGCTAACACTAAACTTTAAAGTTAAACCGCTGGCAGTTTGCTGCTTATCATTTCAATATTTTAGTTTATCTTTTGCATTTCAACTGATTAAATTTGATGAAAACCAGAGGTGTTCTAAAACTTTTGACCGGTGGTGCATATATAAATTTATATACAAACAATTCTGAAATAGCTTCTAGACTGTCCAGGTAGTGGGGTGCAGGTCCTTATTCTCTTGACTGTCTCATCTCACTTGTGTTTCCACTCATCTCTGGAAAGACTACCCACATGCCTTATCAAACAACAACACAAGAACAAACTCTTCTTTAGAAAACTCGGGTTTACTCTTATGGCTGGTGGCACTTATTTCTTTTGCATCCATTCTAGAAACAAAATGTGTCTTAATTTTATCTTTATTTCTATGAATTGGTATAATTGGTTATTAAATAATGATGTTAGTTGAGTTTCAATCACCTTTTCACCCTTCTTTTAGGCAACTGCAGGGGCAAAGAAGCAGCATAAATGTTTCTTCTATAATCTCAAAGATCTTTCGTTTTTGGGAAGCTCAGCCCTTATTTGGCAAGCTGGGGCATTATTAGTATTGTTATTATTTATTTATTTTTTTTACTAATTTAGGACCAGATGGCCTCTTTTTAAAAAAAGTATTTGAATAAACTTGATGAGTTTCATTTTAAAGTATTAGAAAATACAAATTTGAAAAATAATCTACCTGATGTGTGTTCCCAAGAAAGTTATTTTCATACTATTGGCTGCAGTTTGGAACTGAAGAATCTGCAGATTGCTTTTGTTACTTGCTCAAAGAAATGTTAACATGGCACTAACTGACTTTGGTATTTTTATTGTTTGTAATAGAGAACCATCTCAAGCAAGGCTGTCAGCCAACTGCAGGTTATGCTTGCTGGTTTATGGAAGCCCATCTTGGTTGCGGGAAACAGCATAACTTAGCAAGGAGCCTAAACACCCACCAAAGATATTGTTATTAGTCTGAGCAGTAACTACTATCCCTAGGCTTATCTTATTGGATGTCTTGGTTATAGTGAAGGCCATGTTTAGCATTTCACAAGAAATCAAAATTTGATTGGAGAAGTTATATTACCTCACCAGATTAGCTAAAGCAAGCCTCAGTGATGTGGATTATACTACATTATAATAAAAAAAATCTTGGGAAGAGAGACAAGACGTGACTTTCTCAGAGAGACACTTACACATCCCGCAAGATGATGCTTTTGTGCCATGAGATTAACCACACCCGGGGGTGGAAATGTAAGACAAAGAGTAGATGACAAAGTAGAACGTCATAAAGAATTAAAAAACGTTGGTGCGATATACATGCAGAGCGGGTTGGAGATAATGAAAGTACGAAAATGTGTCAAAAAATGATAGTGAAGATCGCATTATCGCAAACAAACGGAAATTATTACTCTGTGAAATAACGGAACAGTGAAAAGAGATCAAATGTATTGTTTGTATTTAAACTTTTTGTATTTAAACTTTTAAGTCAGAGACTTGTAGATCATCTAATTCGTGTTGCCATCAGGGAAAAGTAGTGTTTTTTCCCAATGAAGTGGCGTATCCATGAGAATTAAAAGATTTGTTGTTTGGTGTAAGTGAAATCCACATACACGAGCGGCAGAGACACGAAGTTGCTGACGCATAGCGCAAAGCAGGGGGGTTGCCGAACGAAGCGAGCAGGGGGCTAAGCCCCCTAGTTAAATAAAAAAAAGGGACGAGTGTTAGTTGTATGGTTACAAGTACAGTGCTGTGAAAAAAAGTATTTGCTCTTTTCCTGATTTCCTCTGTTTTTACTTATTCATAAAACTTGTTTCTGATCTCCAAATTTAATATAATGCAAAAGATGACCTGAGTAAACACAATGCACAGTTTCTAAATGATCATTTAATTTATTGAAGGAAAACGGTACCCTAACGTCTATATGTCACTTGTGCCCCCCAGGCACTCCCTCAATCAATGAACCAAATGTAAAGTATAACAGGTTAAAATAGAATAGACACACTCAAGCATGATTGCTGCCAGCCATATTGAATCTAAAAATCGGTTCAACAAAACCTTTCCAGCAGTTTGATATTGGCTAAAAGGTCTCAATAAGCAGCACAGCATGCCTCGATTATAATATGTTCCAGAAGACCTGAGAAAACAAGTTAATGAAATATATATCAGTTGGGAGAAGGTCACAAAGCAATCTCCAAAGCCTTGTATTTCCAATGAACCACAGTGACAGCCATCATCTCTAAATGGAGAAAACTTGAAACCGTAGTAAATCTGCCCTGGTGTGGCTGGCCTAGCAAAACTACTCCAAGTCACAGAAGAACCCAGAAAAGCATCTAAGGAACCGCAGGCCTCTCTCAGCTCAGTTAATATCAGCATTCATGATTCCACCATTAGAAACAGGGCAGAGATGGTATCAATGGGAGAGCTGCAAGCCAAAAACCACTGCTAAAATAGGAACATAAAGCTATGTTTAACATGTGCCAAAAACACCTTGATTACCCCTAAAATGTTGGGATAATGGTCTGTGGACTGATGAGAGGTTTTTGAAAGACAGGGGTCCTATTACACGTGGCGCAAAGCAAATGCAGCATTCCATGAAGAGAACATCATAGCCACAGTCAAACTTGGTAGTGGTAGTGTAACAAAGTGGGGATGTAGTGGTGAGGTGTGCAGAACCTTCTGTGGAGAAATGAGGCTTTGTCTTGTGTTAGCCTCACTTTGGCTTACTACACTGATATAATACGAAAATTGAAATATTGCGTCAGGTTTGGTGTAATTTGTAGTTTTCTCAGGAAATGTGAATGTATCCTAACACATGAATCCTGAAGATGAAGTTGTGACTCCCTAATTTAAGTCCCTTAGTCTTATATGTTCTGCAGATTTGGCAGAAAGAGCAGAAACATCTTGGCACGACTACAGTTTGGCTCAATCATACCTCCATCATGCAGAATCCTGCCCTTTATTTTAGTGGCAGGACCATCTTTTTTCATCCATAGGCTGATTGTGACATTGAGACCCTTGGTGATATTTATAATGAAAATGAACTCAGAACTTTCCAGTTATTCAGGTTCAGGTTTGCTGTTCATTCTTTGTGTTTCTTGTTCAATGTTCAGACCAGATCAGTTCTCAAGGCAGATGGGGTTGCAATATCTGCACTGCCTTCCCAACCCCTTTATACATTTCCTGCTTAGTATCTCTAAACTTTAAGCCAGTATCATCTTTCTATGCAGGTCTGCTTGAGGCATCTACCAGACATTTACCTTTACTTTCAGTTTGGCAATGTGACCTCCTTTCTTCTGCTTAAGTCTCATGAAAAGATATCCTTAACAATATTTCAACATTCTCCAAAAACCCCAACTAACAACTGTGACAGGCCATACAAACTGCATCTGGTTCCATGGGCCTGGCAAGATACAGAGTCTTCTTGGTTGTCTGGTTTAGGATTTATTTTTGTACCTATTAGTCCATACCTGTAATGAAAGGTGAAAGGTTGTTCATAGTGCTTAAGTTATAAATATTTCCATTCCGGACTAGTTTTGGTTGTAGGAAAGGGGCTGTTGATGAAGTGGGTTATTTTAGTACTTCCATAATTTGTATGCTACAGTAACCCAAAATTTGGTTTTATGCAGGTAGAATTTCAAGAAGCAACTAAAAATGAAGAGGAGGAAAGTATAGCAGCTGAGGATATTGAAGAAGAGTACATCCCTGAACAGTCCCCTGGTAGAACCCACACTCTTACACATATCAAACAGAAGAGGCGGATCCAGACAGTTAACAAAGAGAATGGAGAGGGGGAACCAGGCCAGGAGTCCAAGAGACGCCCAGTCCAGTGCCCCACCTGCCATAAGACATTTCTCAGCAAATACTACCTCAAAGTGCATAACAGGTTGGTCTTGGCGTGCTTCATGTGTCTCATAGTCTTGGATTGTGAAAATTTAGTTGACCACCTAATTGTTTGTGATCTTTCTGCTTCCATAGGCGCCACACTGGGGAGAAGCCTTTTGAGTGTGGAAAATGTGGGAAATGTTACTATCGAAAGGAGAATCTCCTTGAGCATGAAGCACGCAACTGCATCAACCGGGCCCAGGTGGTGAGTGAGCACCTAGCCAGCGTTTATTATCATGGTTAACAGACATACATTGCTGGACATCTTTCTTTCTTGATAGGTCCACACATGCCCAGAGTGCCCATTGATATTTCAGCGCCGTTTGGAGCTGCGAATGCATATGGTCACTCACACTGGAGAAATGCCATACAAGGTAAGCTTGTTCCTTGATTCTGAAGAGACCATCATTTCGGGGGGTGGGGGGCGCGATATTTAGCATTACTGTGTACCCTTTACTGGTGGGTGCAGCTGCATTTCTTACAAGTTGATTGGCTTCTGTGTCTTGCAGTGCACGTCCTGCACAGAGCAGTTCATGCAGAAGAAGGACTTAAAGAGCCATCTTATTAAAGTTCATGGAGCGCCAAAACCACATGCGGTGAGCCTTTCTACCTTAGACATGATGATGTGCGACATGTGATTACCCAGACTGGCTCACTCTCCAGATCTGTGGCTTTGCTTTTCTATGCAGTGCTCACTGTGTCCCAAGTGCTTCCTGTCACGCACGGAGCTGCGCCTACATGAGGCCTCAAAACATCGTGGGGAGAAGCTGTTTGTTTGCGAGGAGTGTGGCCATCGGGCATCCAGCAGAAATGGCTTGCATATGCATATCAAAGCCATTCACAGGTAGAGAGACAAGGTGGGCAGCGTGTAGGCTTTGTCGACAGCTGGAAAAAAATTTACGATTATGTCTTATTGCCTCACAGGAATGAACGACCCTTTGTATGTGAGTTTTGTAATCATGCCTTCACACAGAAAGCTAACTTGAACATGCACCTTCGCACACACACTGGAGAGAAGCCCTTCCAATGTCATCTCTGTGGCAAAACGTTTCGGACGCAAGGTAAACCTGGCAAAATTCGCAAGCTAGTGGTAGTCAAAACCAGGCTCTTGGTGCCTGATGATTTTTTAAGGGTTTCTGGCTATCAATTGCAGCCTGATTATTTTGTTCTGCGATCCTCAGCCAGTCTGGATAAGCATCACCGTACGCACACAGGTGAGCGGCCTTTCCACTGTGAATTCTGTGAGCAGCGCTTTACTGAGAAGGGTCCACTGCTCAGGCATATCGCCAGCAAGCACCAAGAAGGACGGCCCCACTCTTGCCACATCTGTAATAAGACATTCAAAGGTAAGGCTTGGGTTTCGACTGAGAAGCGAGGAGTGATTTATTGTAGCATGTAGTTCTGCATTAGTTTCATCACGAGCAAAGAAACACCCTTCAAACCACTCCCAACTACAAAAATTTGTTATCTGTGACCCAAATAGTGGGAGTCAAAGGAAGCAGTTGTAGTAAAATGTATGTCCTGACATGTGTCTTCGTGGTCTTCCTGTCACAGCTATTGAGCAACTTAGAGTCCACGTGCGGCGTCACAGAGGCATGCGGAAGTTTGAGTGCACAGAATGCGGCTACCGCTTCACACGGCAGGTAGGAGGGCAAAGCGGTTTTAACTGTTGTTATTTCTGTTATTTATGCCAGGGGCTTACTTTAAATGCATTTTACACACATGCATACGTAAAATATTAATTTTGTATCAAACCAGGTTTTTTAATTTTGATGTAATCTTGACTACTGATAAGAGTATTTATTTTATAAGTAAGAATATATATATACAGTAACAAATCCTGGCTAGTAATGAAAGGATATGCAGGTTAAACTAGGCTCTTTTAGGAGAGATATTCTGCATTAGTAAAAGTCAAATCTATGCAACATTTCAAAAATTGAGGAAATCTGATTAATACTGAAGAATGTATTGCAGCTGGAATTCCATAAACACCCTGCTCACATGCCCCATTGGCCAGCCAATGATTTTCATCAATTTCCAACTTGGTGTGTGGACAGTATAAGATAAAGTTCACATACACCTTGGCTAAAAACATGCAAACTCCAAATCCCCCAGCTTCACACATATTCAGTTGCCAAACAGCTCCTGTTAAGTCTGTTAGTGTATCTGTTTAATTTCAATAAGAGTTCTTCTCCAAACTAATTACTAAAAGACAAGAAGAATTTTGATTTAATTTGGGATCTGTGTCTCTAATCACAACCTTATGAACCTAACACTCACCCATTCTTTTGGCAAAATCAGTTGGGTTGTAGTTCATGCCCATTCATGTCTTTAAGGTTCTCTACATTGAACTTCTTTCGGATGTTGTGGCAATTCCTTCATCTGGGCAGCATAGCAGAGGGTGAAAAATGACACATTTCTTCTGGATGAGAGTGGGTATTCCCTTCATGCATACCCGTTGACACCTGTAACTAACCTACAGACAGTGGCCAAAGAACAATATACAGTACCGCAAATCAGTAAGCCCACAATGTGGCATAACTCAGTATGGGTGTAGCTGAGGCCATAACTTTACTTTATCTGCTAAGGCTGAAAACTTTCAAACGTAATTTGGCCCAGTGTCACACATACCACATCACCAAACAATTAATGCTTTAGGTCAATTAGTGTATAAGCTTAATTTCCGTAAGAGTGTTTCTCCAAACTAATGACTTGGAGACAGATTTATTTCACCTTTTCATCAGTATGTCAGATTTTCAGTGGATCAAAAGCTTACACACACCAAGTTAGTAAAAGAAGAAGACTTTGTCATTGTATCACTGCAATCAATGACATTACAATGACATTCCTTGAGTTTTCCTTAAACAACATATATTATGACTAAGTGTTAAATACTAAAAGATGTAAATAAAGCTACAGTGCAGTTAGTGTCTAACATTCTAGAATTGATTCAAATCAAAAATATATTGTACATATATTACATTACAATGTTTTACTTAAGAGGTTAATTAGCATGATCATGTATTCACTATTTCAACAGCTCTGGCAAAGTAACGGTTTTCTGTCTTGTTGTCCATGCATTTATAGCACTGCATTGTTTCCCAGAAGGAAGCAGTTTAAAAAAAAAAAAAAAAAAGACGTGCCAGGTGGGTGGGGTCTCCAATGATGTTAGAGGACCTGCATTGACACCTGCACAGATAAGTGTCCTTAACTGCCTGCAGCTGTGTGCCAGTGATGTTTTGGGCAGTTTTGATGACCTGTTATGCAGACTTCTGTTCTTCTCTTCTACAAATGGACTACCATGTTATGATGCAGTATGTCAGTACACTTCATGCATTAGCATAAGCTTACAATAAGGTCCTGGGACAGCCTCACTCTCTTCAGTCTTCTATTAAATAAAATGTGTGGCTGTGACTTTTTGTTGGCAATTCAAGCATGTGTGGCCCAAGAGACGTTCTCTGTGATGTTCACCCTCAAGAATTTGAAACTGAAGGCCTCTCCACAAGTTCATCATTTATGAGTATTTCATCCTGACAAAATTGGTGTAATTCTGTCAAGTTCATGGGCCTCCTTGTGTCGGCCATGTTTCTTCAGTTCAGTCCACATATTTTCCATGGGATTCAGGTCAAGCTTTGTGATTGCCGCACCATTTCTGTCAGTTGTCTGCAAGCCATTTCATTACCACTTTGGTAAGCCTGGGATTGCTCTCCTGTTGAAAGATCCATTGGTGGCCAAACTTTAGTATTGTTGCTTCAGAATTTCCAGATAATGGCCTTTTTTCATGATGTTCTCTCTATTATGACATTCACCAGTCCCTGACCCAACAAAAAATCCCTACAACATGATGTTGCCTTCCCATACTTCACAGTTGGGATGGTGTTAATTGGATTAAGAGCTTCACCCTCCATGCTTCACCCTCCATACTTATCGCTGATCATTCTGGCCAGACAGTTCAAATTTACTTTCATTATGACCACAGAACACTCCTCCAAAAGCAAATCTCTTTGTCCTGGTGAGCAATTGCAAACTGTACTCGAGTTTTTTTTTATGTTGATTTTGGAGTTGACAACCTTTCAGGCCATGGTGATATGTTCTCTTAATGGTGTATGATGACACTTATGTTCCTGATGGCCTCCAACTCCTTCACCAGTTCCTTAGTTTTTATCCTGGGGTTCTGCTGAACCTTTCAAAACAAACTTTGTTAACCCCAAAGAGTCAATTTGTGCCTCCTTGCTAAACAATATAAAGTATGTATGGTGTATTTTGTACAATTGATTGTGCAGTTGCTCACAGAACCTTTTGGAGATGGCCATTAAGGAGGAACCCAACTTCTGAATATCTCTTGCCTCCCAAGGTCTTGAACCACTTCTTTTAATTCATCCATTGTTTTAACCAGAAGAAGGCACAGGTGTCCCAGTTAAGCACTATTCATGACAATTAGCCACTCAGAAGCTGCTAAAAGTAAGGATATCAGTTCCTGGAGTCAGCCAAACTCTTTAAAGAGACAGTCAGCTTGGAGAAAGTAAACGGAAAATCTGACATTGGGATTAAAGGCTGAAATAAATCTGTGTCTTAATTATTATTTTGTCTTTGGAAATTAAGCACTAATTAACTTAACATGTGAATTGAATGGCAATGTGATGTGTGTGAAGTTGGCAAAGTTTGAGTTTGACAGTTTATAGCCAAGGTTGATATAAAGGAATGGCCTGAACTGTATAAAATAACTAATTTTTTAAATTGAAAATAAATACTCTTTCATTATGCCAAACAATTGAGACCTTACTTGGTTAATGAAAAAACTCAAAAGCTTTTTATTTTTCTTAGCAGCTAGTCTTTGACCAGTACTTCGTCCTAAGTATTCATTTATTTTTGTCACACAGGCTCACCTCAGAAGACACATGCAGATCCATAATCGTGTGGAGAACTATAATCCTCGTCAGCGACGCCTGCGAAACTTAGTAGTTGAAGAAAAGGCAGAGCCGTCAAGTGAGGACCAGCCAGCACCCCCTCCTGGAGACATAATTTGTGTCATGTTGCAGCCAGGCACAATTGTTGTAGAAGAGGTAATTTCTACAAACGAGAATGCTGCAGAACAAGCTGCTAGCTTCAGTGATGTGATGGAACATACGCTAATGGTGACCAGTAGCTACCCAGTACCTGCCTCTTCTATAAGCACAGAGTCCCTGGATGGGCAGGATGAGCAGAAAACTTAATTGGTGTAACGAATCGATGCGTGCCAAGCAGTGGAGTGTGGGTATTTGTACTTCATGGGGTGCAAGAGAATATGTCTCTATCACAGCTGCTAAAAATCAGAAACATGGGCCCTTCCGAGCAGCTGCCTTACTGGGATGGCTGCAGGCTGTACTGACTTCTGTGTGTGAAACTGCAAGAGTAACATCCTTGGATCTGTAAAGAAAAGTCGCATGACCCGGTACCACTCTGATATTCAGTACTGTCCCCTATTATGATATCCTCTCCTGTTTTAGGATGATAGAGAGCCTGGGGTAGAAAAGGCAGATTTGTTTGATAAACAATGGCCAGGTATCCATTTGGTTAAGAGTACTGGGATGAAAGCTGGACTTTGTTGATATCTGTAGTCATACAGACCATTTTTCTAACTGCACTCTGGTGATAATAAATGCATATGAGAGCATGGTAAAGTTTATTATTTTCATATATGGCTTTAAATATCATGCGGAGGTGTTTTTTAATAAACTGTATTTGCAAGTACAGCTACCCACAGTCCTGTCTGAAAGCACTTTCCATCTTCATTCAACCAATTTATTAGAAGCCACCTTTATTCATATTTAATGTGCACATACACACACATTCAAAATGTAAATCAAGATTTTTCTTTTGCACACTTCCTTGACAGTTGTACTGTGTTCTTAACCCCCCTAAATGATGTTGTTCTGTGAACTTTACAGGTGTTACAAATGGTGGCAATGTCCACCTGTATGTCTACACACCTGTCTTTTTTTGACACATGCGTACAATGGGTAACTTCAGAATTGTTACGCAAGTTGAAATAAGGGGAGGAAGAGTTTAACCCTTAACTACTCACGGTGGTGTATTTTGTACACCAATCTCAGTTATTTTTGTCCAACGTCCTTTTCCTTGAACCTACCAGCAGTATCCGCCACCTCCCCACAGCTTGATTCACTACAAATACAGTGTCACAATGGTTTCCCTCCAGTGTGCCCCCTACCGGTTTTATGAGTAGGTGCACAGATGCAGGCTCCATATGGTGCATTTGGTACACTGTGCAGGTACTTACATATATTACAACAATGAGATGTTCTTCTTGCAATGACTTTGTCTGCAAAGAACATTCAACAACTGAAGTGAAATGTGATACACGTGCATATCCTGCAGTGGATAAAAGTGTGACAGGTGACAAAATGGATCAGGTTTATTTTCAGATAGTCCTAGGCTGTGTCATACTATTCAGTAATATGGTATTAAATTACATTAAAATCGTGTACAATTTAAAATGATTGTACTATTTTATATTACAACCTCACAGCATGCATATAAATAGCCATTTTAAACACTGGTGCATAAAGGACATGGTGCAAGTAGTTAAGGGTTAAATAAGACACAACTGATAGATGCTCCAGTGAAAGAAGGAGCAGATATGGGACAAAAGGTGTCATTGAAGGCAGAACTTTCCGTGGTGGAAAACAATTTAAACCAGTTATCTATAGCAGCCATGAAAGCTCAAAAACAAAATGATTTAACAGTAAGCACAGCCAATATTAGGCTCCATACTACCCTTAAATACATAAATAATGCCTTAAATATTACTACTGTAGAAGTTCAATAAAGCTCAGCAGCAAATGTCAAGACAGCTTAATGGAAAGGTGAGTCGCTTGAGATGCCACTTTCCAGCCGGAGATAAAAGTTCCACATGGCTGAAGATGCAGACGCAGCTTGCAGGCTACTGGGCACGATTCAGGTGGTTTCTGTTTAACTGTATGCCTCGACTGCCATGGTCTAGAACGGACTCAAAGCCGCTGGCCACAAGTGGCATGAATTGACGGAAAATGCTGACACTACCATGCCAGAAAGTAGGCTGAGGAAGCCGGGCTGCATGGGTCCATGTGTGAGAAATTGGATCATAGGCTTCCACCACATCTGACAGTTCGAAAGTGTTGTCGTAACCCCCGGAAACAAACAGCTTTCCACCCAGAGCGGCTACACTGCCACCTACGTGCACCTATAATGAAGAGAGGATTAGAGACAGGATTAGATATGGCCCAGAAATAAGATATATGGAAGATGTAACACAGTGCACGGAAGGATTTATAGAGTGACCAGAGATGTGCAACTACCTATGGTAACATTCACAATTAGCCTCACTTGATCCAAAAGTTGAATTATGGAGTTAAACAAAAACAACTTGTTTGATAGTATATTTACAACACCTGTTTCATGGGTGGTATCTTCCCCCACTGGTTCTTGACGGGATTGTAAGTGTCCACTTCTGCTGAATCATCCCTGAAAAAAAAAAAAGAGGCCAAAAGTTTGAGAACATTATACAATGTCCATGGGCACAACTCGGCTAAGTGCCCAAATGCCACTGCAGCGCAGTCTAAAGGATATTGTTTTGATAAAGGCAGCGGATTTTGACATATCCTATCTAAGGAAACAAAGTGCAGCACATACAAAGGGAAAAACAAAGTAAGTTCACTGAAAGCATTACCTGACAAAATAGATACAGCCATTTAAAGTCACAGTCTTTGGTGCAAAGGACCATGGTGGCAGCTGTCCACAGTTCACCAAGGACCATTGATCAGTCTCTGGGTCATAGCACTGAACCACCATAGTCTCTTCTCCAGCCAGAGATCCAATGGCATAGAGTTTGCCCTGGCAAGCAGTGGTAGAGCAATTGTCCATGGGATGCAGCATAGGCCGCAGTGCCTCCCACGTGTCTAGGGAATGATCATATCTCTCTGTGCTGTCCGAAGCAACCACATATAATTGGCCCCTCAACACACAAGAAGTATGGTACTCTCGAGCTTTTAGCATGGGCGACACTTCCGTCCATTCATTTACACTTGAATTGTAGCGCCATACTCCGTCGTAGAGTCGAGAGCCATCGGAACCACCTGCAAAAAACAGAGCAAACTAATAAGATATGTGGTGTCTGTGCAGGTAGAGCTTTAGTTTTTCTACATTTTTTCTGGACTTCATTGTCACTACCACACATTTAAATTTTGACCCAAAGTTTTTTTTATTTTTTTATTATTATTATCTGGAGCCATTACTGTATCATGGTACTCAGCTTCAATTATACAACGGGACCAAATGGCCTCTCTAAATTCCTCATGGTATCAGTGTTCTCATCCAAGTAAATTTATGATGCCACCTGGAAGGTGCAGGACTCCATAAGATCCTGAAGGCAGCTAGAGAACACTGTGTTGCCAAATACTAAATACAAATACAGGTTTATTTTCTGTTAGTCTTTCCACTGTTGTCAACTAGTTATCTATACATTATGATCTTAACAGACAACTTGTCTTGACTTGCTTATGTTAAATAAATTGGAAAAGCTATGCTTTAATAAATGTTCAACCTAATTTATGTATTCTTGTATGCAAATAAGATATCATTTAAATATTTCTGATGTTGCACTGTAACTGGAATTTGGATTTGACGTCTGCATCTGGGATGCTGCACAAAGGCTAACCCTGCTCTCTGACCCCTGAAGGTGATGCGAAAAGACCGTTTCCCCTCAGGGATTAATAAAGTACATCATCGTCATCTAAAACCTGTGACCCACTCATCTTCCTTTCATGGCTAGAGGCAAGCTGGAGATGTACCTTTATTAGTGAACAGTGACACAGTAATAAAATAATTAGTTTGACTCCTTTCTTTTCACAAATATTAAGATGAACTACAACTCTAGTAGTAATAGAAGTACAAAATGCAGACGAGGACAAAAATCCATAAAAAGGGAAACATGCATCTTGTGTGGCTATTCACAGTCTCGTCATACAAGATTCTTGATTGGCTTTATCTCTTATGTCAAATTACATCACTGACAGAAGGATCTTAGGATACGCGTTTGTCTCACAAAGCTTCATCCAAAAGTTGCAATGTAGCTTCCTCCATGAAGGGCTGAATACTTCACTGAGGAATGAATAAATACTAGCTCATCCTAAGGTTCAATGGCAATCACGCATAACCATATTCTCGACTACACAGTGTACAATTGTGGTGCCTGCAGTCCTCAATACACGTGCCGTCCTAGAAGGCACTACTGACAGGGTCTGATCTTCTGGTTACCTGTGATAATCTTCATGCCATCTTATACTGTCTATTTCCTACAAAGAGAAGTCCTTCAAGACAGCAATGCCTGAAGCATAAGGAGCTTCCCAATGGGTTAATACACAGCAAAAGAACACTGCGGATAATCCAGCCTTCCTCCAGTTACTGGATCCAAACACTATGTAGGATCTCCATGCGTGCCTCTCATTCCACTTTTCTGCTTAGTTCAATTCCTCTGTTATTTGGCTGTATAGAACCATCCTGGAAATTTCGTGGCTTGCTTAGTTTCTGTTCTGTATGGGAAATTCATGCAGGCCCGGGACTGCCTCCGAGGCTTTTATGCTTGCAGGTAACAGACGGTTTTATGCCAAGGAAAAGACCTTAATGTTCTGTGCATTACTTTCAAAAGCTCACTTTACTAGTGTAATTTTTTTTGGTTAATGAAATACTATGTTATTTTACAAAATGGAGTGCCATTTCAAAGAGCACATACTTTGCAAATGTGTATACAGTATATAAGAAGGAATATTTCCCACTTTGCACCCAATGCTGCTGGGTGGGCCTCCGGCACCCCTGTAACCCTGTATTCAATTAAGCAAGTTTAAAAATGCGTGTACATTTTCATAGTAGAGAAGAAAGATTCCAGTGTACTATGTAAGGGACTTTATAAACAATACATTTTGTTTTGGGAATAAATATGACACCAATAATACAGCAATACTTTACTGTATCAAAACTGTACTGTAAACTATTCAAAACAATTGCAAACAGTTGTAGGCCAAAATGTGGTGCACACAACAATTACGTGCAAATTTTTCTATTGTTTGTCAATAAACTGTAAATCCTTTACCTTAAAATGAAAAGGAAGGATTGTCTCCAACTTAAAAACTATTAGTGAAAACTGAAACCCAGCACAGGCTGGCTGCCAAGGCTCTCTACTACACACAGCACCATTTACTAGGTATGGTGACAAACGGTGACATTTGCATTGGTGGCAGACAATACAAGCTGAATAAATGTGAGGGAAGAATTCATTCCCCAAGGTTGTTTGGTACGTGGCATCCCAAAATCTCATACAGAAAACTTTTAAAAGTAGCCAAGAGATCCACTTCAGCTGCATGGCTCTGGGGTTTATGTTTTCTAAAACCCTTTGCATGAAGAAGTTTAATTTATTCTGTCTTTAACTCAATTCTGTTTTGACCAAAGTAGTATATGAAAGATTGCCATACTGAAAGCAAAAAGTGAAGTGGAATTGAAGCAGAAGATAATGAAATGGAAAGCTAGTTTGCAATGTAAATGCAGGAAAGGTGAGGTAGAAAATGTAAATGCAAAGCTGGAAAGAATAGACATGAGTATGATCAGATGGATGTGTAAAGTGTCCAAAGGTGGTCTGGACATTTGAAGTAAAGGGTAGAGGATATGGTGTAGAGGTGCACTGAGATGGAGATGGAGAAGATGAGACCACGAGGGAGGCAAAAGACAACATGGTCAGAGGTGATGTCAGAGGGTAGGAAAATAACCAACTCACCCAAAAAGATACCCAGAACCAGGAAGAGGGTTTAATAATGGGGGGAAAAAAAAAAATGGGAGGAAACTGGCAAACCTATTAAAGTCCAAAAAAATGGCTGTTTAATGGTAAGAATAATGATGATTTCATAATAGGGCATATCCTTTAGTCTCGGAAACTAAACTACTGTTGTAGCTTGATCTGACCATGGTCACCGGAATTGAAAATGATACCCCACATATCATCATACCACTGCATTAACCTCCTTAGGGTTATGTTTACCCCCCCAAAAAAAAGATTTAAAAATGCTGGAATTTTTTCAACAAGTAAAAATGTTACTATGTGTAACAGAAACATGTAAACACCAAAATGTCAACATTAACACAGTAGGAAAGCTATGTCGAGTGTCCGCTGCTGTACTGATGCAGATTTAGTACACGACCTTCGTCTGACATGTTTTGACACAGTCACCAATGACCAGCTTGAGGTCACAATCAGGTCACTAAATGCGTGTTTATTGCACATTTTTCCGAATATATTTTTTCTGTTTGAGCATGAAAGGGCAGAATGTCAGAGTCTGATCCAGATGATCAACTCACCCATTGTGTAATTGTAGACTTCCACATTTGTCTGACTCAAACGACACTTACTTACTGCATTGTGGAAAGAGCTTAGAAAGAACTAATGTCTTTCTACTTGATCGCAATCTTTTTGCCTTTTTGCCACCCACCTACTTGCACCACAGTGAAATTTCAAGGAACCAAATTCACCAGCCATATCACGGTGGTTCAATCGTACAGTACTGCGTGCATCAGTTTCCCTATGTGTGTCAACATTTGATGACTAATTCACTGTGTCATCGTTATCGCTTGATTCAACTAAAGGTTCAGTTTCAGTTTGTTCTAAAACTGGCCTTACAGCTTCACGTTTGCATGGAGATCTATTTTGGTTAAAGGCTGCGTTCCACTCATTTTGAGTGGCAAAACACAAAGAAATGCTCATATTTTTTGCAGTAGTGTTATTTTATCCATTGGATGGCAGCACAATACTGTCCAGAGACCAATGCAGGCTGTAAAGGGGATCATTAAATGCCACCCCAAGTCTTACTTGGGTTTAATTGTAATTGCAAAGAATTTCAATCCGGAGTTCTGTTCAGGGTTGATGCCAAGAAGGATAATAAACGGCATAAAATTATTTCATGTATATTTAAAAGGTCTTCCAGTACATATTTTCATTTTGAACTGCGTCTGTGCATTGATTTGACAATGAGAAGGCAATGTCAAAACAGCCGATGATCTTGTTAATTTTAAAATAATCCTGCCTTTACAATAATACTTCAGGAATGTAATATTTTTTCCAAACAGTCAGCCTTAATTGTGGCAGTCCTGTTGCCAGCTGTTTATGCAATTTGAATCAACATGAATTATGATTTAAAATAAATTGGTCGCTACTTTAATCTGGTGTTCTTTGGATTTCTTGTTACAGTATGTACTGCTATGCACAGCACACATGCTCTACCTACTAGAGACATGAACTACAAATTCTAGACTTATTTATATATTCTATTTACCTTCACCCTTTCATTCTGATGAATAACTTTTATACCTATTTAAACTATGCCATGCCTTGTGAGGGTTTGTGTATAACCCATGGCAGGTGCCCATGTTCATAAAAACTATAGTTTACACAATAGTATCAAAATGCATTGTCTTGCGAAAGTATTAGTCACTTCAATGTTTGCCAAATATTACTGAATAGCACAGAAACTGTTTTCTCTGTGATGTTTTTATTGCAAAACCCTGAAGCTCAAAATTATTCTTTTTGTTTTAATGTGACATTGTTTTTTTTTCCGTTATAAAAATTCTTAAGAGTTTATTGTTTGCATAACCTGCATTTCTGAAGTTCTAATTTTATATCGGATGAAAAACAGGTTTGAGGTAGTGGCACAAGGACACAACCGAGTCAAAGTCAGACAGCACCTGTGAATCAAAATAAAAATAACTGCCTCATTTTCTGGGGAACCCACACTGAAGAGCTTGTTATTCAGTTTGTGAATCTGAAAAACTAAAAAACATGAATTCCTAAGATAAAAAATGCAATAATGTGAACACGATTTCTTAAAATTATCAGGAGGTGAACATTGTTTCAAACTACCCAGGCACTACCTAGAAAAGGTCATCCCTCAAAACTCTGCACAAACAAGGAGAAGACACAAAAAGGCCAACAGACAGTTTGCAGGAGCAACACAGTTCAGTAACTGAGACTGGAAAGGTGCACCAGCCACCAGTCGAGATCTGCATAACACTGGCACTAAAGAAGATGTCACTTAAAAATAGAACTGTGTGAAAGCAAATCTAGAATCTGGCAACAAAGCAAATGTTCCTGTTGTGGTGAGGGAAAATATCTTGGTGTCATCTGACCGCAAAACAAAGCACAAAGGTAAATGTCACCCACCCTCAAAAAAAAAAAAAATCTACAGTGAAGTATGGTGGTTATAGTGACATTACTGTATGCTGGGCAGATGGATTTAGTCAGCAGGGAAAGGGTGTCTGGCTAAAACAGAGGGAGTAATGGATGATGGAAAATATAGCAGATCCTTTAAGAGAACTTGTTTCAGTCTGCTAAAATACTAAACTTTGGATGAAAGATCATAAAGCAGTACAATGGTCCCATATACAAGTCCAAAGTAATCTTAGTGTGTCTCAAAGACAAAATGATGAATGTTCTACAATAGCACATATGAAAATTATAGTGCACAAGTGTCTTTCAACTAACCTGAGCAATGTGAAACAATCAGACATACACAGGATTTAAAGGTGTTATTGTTGTAAAATTTGCTCTAAAAATATTAAAATGTTACCACTGATTGAATACAGTATAAGTCGAAAAACTAGTCAAGAGATTGAGCATTTTTCCAAAGTATGGTGTATCTAGTTCTCTTATTTGTGTAATAATGCCAGAATATTTCCAGTTAGAATAACCTGCCCACTTAGGCCATCAAAAATGGGCATATCAATCTACCGAACCAAACATGTTTATTATGTTCTTCTTGTAAACCCCCAACCTCAGTCACTTTTTAAATTATCCTGTTTCACAGGCCTCTCAATTGCTTGTTTTGATATTGTGATTTAAAAAAAAAAAAAAATTTACTGAACCAAAATTACAGCAATTGAAGCAACGTTGTGTGCCCAGCCCTCTGATACTCAGATTTTAATAAAGCAAGAGTACCAAGCATGTCATTTGATGCCATGTTAGGTTCCCAGCATAACTACTCCTAAAGTGGGGTAAGGTGCTTCACAAAACAAGCAAAGTCACTATTAAAAATCAGATGAACACCTTATAGGATTGTGACATTGGCAGGGTGTGGGCTTATGTACCTTAATGAACCCTAAAAAAACATTTTCATGCAGCCTCAGTTGGACAAGGGGCAAAAGAAATGGGCTCTTGGGACCTGGAGAGAGGGCTGCAACACATATGGGAGATAGTTGGTGACAAGCATATAATTGTGTGTGTTTCTGCCAAAATAACAGTGTGAACACTGAAATTTGGAAATGATAAACAAAGACAGTGCAATAGAACATCCATGTTCAGTGCTCTGATCAGGAACCATACATCTTGCTCAAATCTCCAGCTCTGGACGAGTCCAATGATGTGGTGATTCTCATAGGCCCTTGGCCTGATGACGTATATTCTGGGTTTGGTCCATTGAAGAAGGGGAATGCCTCAATGAGACTTGAAGTTGCAAAGAGAAAAACTTCGACTGTCATTTGCAGTTACTGTTGTGTTACAGAAACATCAATTTAGAGCATTTTCTCTTTTTAGAAACGCTGAATTTGTGGTTTAGGAGTGCACCATTTATGGGCTCTGTAGGCAGACTAGAAGACTCAATGTGAGGGCACCTGATAGGGTGCAATTAGGACTGGCCTACCTGATCCAAGTCGCAGTGCTAAATAGATACAAATTCTGTGCTAGTCACAGTTTGTCCATAATGAACACCAAGTTTGAATGCCAGGATGTTCAAAGGTATGGCCATTAGCAAAGTACCATGAGTCAAAAGTAAGTGATGGACTTTGTAGTTATGTCATCTGATCAGAGGAAGTTTGCTCTGGACATTCAGGTAAAGAGAGGTGCTGAACAGATATTTACTTTGTCAGATAGTTGGGTATTATAAAGCACGTCTATCTACCAATGAATCAATCATCTGGTGTATTATAATGGAAATTCAGGTATTTAATTGCCAAAATGTATTTGTAAACAATATGTGTTAATTTTGACAAAAAATATGTATGCATTTGTCTACTGTGCAGCAATGCACATACAGCTCTCCAGATTCTGCTGCATTTGAAGCATGGCTGGGGGACCTGGGAGTTATATTTTTTACTCACTGCAAAGCTTAGTTTAATTAAAACTTGTAAGACTTTAGTCTATTGGTGTGAGAGACACCAGGGGAATAAAAATGCAACTTTGTCAGTTATTATAGCAGCCTTAGGAATAAAACAATGTAAAATGTTTAACAATGTTAAAACAAATAATCTGATGGCATTAAAAACTAAAAGGAGAAGTTTATATTTCATAAACATAACAATGTTCTTAAACTGGACAGTGAATTTGTATTAAGTTACCAGCACTTCGTAGTTTCCTAAAACTTCAAAAAATTTAGTAGAAAAGTGAACGGCCTCCTTCCCATCTATCTCAGTATCAGAAGCTTATATTCTTATTTAGTTCTAGCTAATTTTTGATATCATAAATGAACAAAATGATATTGAGAATAATGAGTGAACCTTCATAAATATTTTTAATACTTATATATGAAATACACGCTACTGACCAGGTGCAATTAAAATCTTAATATTTCTGAAATCAACAAGCTAAAACAGTTTTGAAGAATAATGAAATGTTCTCTCTCTAATGATTCACCTCTTTGTCTCATCTGTGGATATACTCAGTTTGTCCAAACATTGCCCTGCATGGTTCATAGTATGTTTAAAAATAGTCATAAAATTTTTAAAACTGGCAACCTAAGTCACTGCCATATTTTCACATACATAATAGGAACATAACTATCCATCCATCCATTATCCAACCCGCTGAATCCGAACACAGGGTCACGGGGGTCTGCTGGAGCCAATCCCAGCCAACACAGGGCACAAGGCAGGAACCAATCCTGGGCAGGGTGCCAACCCACCGCAGGGAACATAACTAACGTTTTCAAATTTGAGGCCAATTCAGTATTGCAGGGGGCTGGGGCCTATCCTGACAACACTGTGCAAGGCAGCAAACAGTCCTGGAGAAGGCCTTGCCCTCCATTGCAGAGCCTAATCAAGCACATACAGTGACACCCACACTGACATTCACACATGGGACAAACTGGAATTACAAATCAACCTAGTCTGCACAGATCTGTGGATGTGGAAAGAAAACCTGAATAACCCAGGAACAAGGGTTATTATAGTAAATGAAAACAAAATCAAGGCAAAACTATTAATAAAAAAATATTTCATACACTGAAATCAAGTAATACAACCGAGATGAAAAACTAAAACTATAAAAAACCTATTAAAGTAGCTGAAATGACTGAAATAATAAAACTACAAAAACATATTTTCAGTTTTCATCACAATTGGTCCTACAGACTAATCTGGGCTGCAGTGACTCCAAAATTAATTAAAATATATTAATAAATATTTCATCTGTTTTTCTGATGAATAGTCCTGTCCTGCTTGCTGATCAAGTCCCCTTTAACCCTTTTACCTTTATCACAGAGATAACTCATCCGCCCCTGCCGCACACATGCTCATCTACAAATGTATGCATCTCCAGTGCACAATGGCCAGTGACAGAGGATGGCTTTTGAAATTGACACAGCACTTGTGGTAACACGGCAAGGTGAATTAGGGCAGTCGAAATGTTAAAGCATGTAAAGAAAAAATCCATTTGTCGAGTAATAAGTCACAACTGTTAAAAAAATTTAAAGGCGCGATTGCGGTCCGCCAGTTTTCAGTCACGGACGATTGCGTGTTGGTTTGTTCCGTACATTGTTACAATGTTGCTTTTCTAGCTGATTTATTACATTACCAATTTTTCAATTGTTAAATTTTCTCCCTGTGCTTAAAAATCATTAAAAAACCAGCCTGATTATGTGCCATATGGTACGCCGCGGGTTGGCTAGTTGATTTTATTTGGTATCTGTTTTTATTTTTTCTTGGTTTTATGGGATGTTCCTATAGGCTTCTACTAACAAATATCTCCAGACCCACTAAGTCTACAGTTCAGTCCGATTGTGACACAAAAATAAATTGCATCTCTCATTAACTATAATTACTGAAACTAAAATACATAAAAATAAAAATGTTTTGCAAAATAAAAACTAAAACTAAAAATACATTATTAAGATTAACTAAAACTAATCTGAACTTCTAAATAAGATTAGAAATAATACAAATATAAAAAAAGAACAAAACCGCAATAACCTTGGTGTTGAGAACATGCAAACGATGAAATCTGAACTCAGGATGATGCATCCAAAGTGCCCACAGCTGTCACTTCTCTGCTGTGCATCCAATGCCCACATTCTCTCTTTTAAAATAACGTTGTTGATTTTTCTCAATACTATTTGCATCTTTTCATTTTATCTTAGGATTTACTTACAGCTGTTTAAAAAAAAAAAAAAACATAGTTTAGGATAACCTTTGATTTATTATTTAAAGCAATGGACGATCCCTCCATCTATCTGTTTTTGTAACTCCCTATTTTTAATTTATGGACATGGACAGCCACTCTCAACAGCACTGAACTGAAAGCAGGAAGCAACACTGGTTTATCCCAGCACACAAACCGACACAATGAAACAACTTCTAGTAAACCTTAACCCTGCATTCACACCTTCTACCTCTAGAAGGAATTTAGAGTTACCTGAAGAAAATCCCATGCTAAATACTACAGGAAGTGCAAACTTTTAACAGTGACAGGGCCTGAAACTGAACCAAAGTCCTTTGAGCAGTGAAGTAGCAGTGTCAACTGGTGCACTACTACAAACAAATAATGGTAAAATTGTTTAATGAATTGCAGCAGTTTTCCAATTTACACAGCACTTGTCACACATAGAATACAGATTATGCAAGTACTTCCATATGTTAATATTTTACAACATATGGAAATATTTTGCTATATATATACACACACACAAAGTAGCTCCAAAAGCATCTGTGAATGAATCAGACACCAGTGATGTGGCATGCAGAGAGCAGCCAGCATTGCACTATGCAAAAAACAAAATGTTTTGTAATTAATTCTTCCATAAGGAGCACCATTCAGGGCTTATATTTCAATGCAGGATTGCAGGAATTCCACTGATAAATTTAAAATAGGCTTGATTTATTTACCAAGACAATTCCACTAATCCTTCATAACAATAATTAAAAAAATGAGAGAGGGTGTGTGTAGGAAAAAAATACATGTTTTGTGTGTGCTTTAAGAGCATGACTGATGTGACCAATCATTGTAGCACTGCACCTTTCTTAAAATTTGAGAGACTTGCACTTAAATGAGGGAATTAGAGAAATGATAGGAGGATCACTGGCTGTTTAACCTCATATTATTACCTAGCCCTAATAAAAGGAAAGAAGACTTTTCATTGATCCTCTGAATATAATGGACATTTGTTTGTCCGGTTTACTCATTCAGGATTACAAGGAGCTGGTGTGTGTATACAGATAGCATTTAGCAGAAGGTGAGAGTCGGCATTGGCACCTCTTCATCACAGGGCACACTCTTTCATATAGAGACCATTTGAAGGCTTCAATTAGCATATTCTACATTCTGTCTTTTAGAAGTAGGATTAATAAAGTATCTATCTATCTATCTATCTAAAATGAATGCAGCTATGAGGAAAAAGAGGAGGAAACTTCACAAAGGCATCATCATATCATTCTATCTGTGGCTAGTCTACAATGGTGGAAAAAAAAAATTAGACCCTTCGTTTATTCAAAAATAAAGCCAGAATTTCAAAAACTTCCAGATTGGTCAGCCATTCATGTGGGTTCAGTACTGAAGCATTAGGCAAGCAGCTCTCACAATACCAATGTGTTACCAACAGTGCTGAAATGTGAAATTAGCTGGATGATAAAACAGTGAATTTGTTTGGGGTTTTTGAACTTAAGGTAATGCCTATTAACACAACAACTAAAATGTGATTAATCCAGCTTTACTAATTCATGTTGTCCTGATGTATTAGTTTGAATTTGATATTGTCAACTTTAAGCAGAAAAATGTCAGATAAATTTGGTAAGTGCACACAATAAAGGTAGTCAATGATGATCATCCATCCATCCATCCTCTTCCACTTATCCGAGGTCGGGCCGCGGGGCCAACAGCTTGAGCAGAGATGCCCAGACTTCCCTCTCCCCGGCCACTTCTTCTACCTCTTCCGGGTGAATCCCGAGGCGTTCCCAGGCCAGCCGGGAGACATAGTCCCTCCAGTGTGTCCTGGGTCTTCCCCAGGGCCTCCTCCCGATTGGACGTGCCCGGAACACCTCGCCAGGGAGGCGTCCAGGAGGCATCCTGATCAGATGTCCGAGCCACCTCATCTGACTCCTCTCGATGTGAAGGAGCAGCGGCTCTACTCTGAGTCCCTCCCGGATGACTAAGCTTTTCACTCGATCTTTAACACTAGAATTGCCAAAGCCTACGAAAAAAACTCGTAGATCCGTCCCACCTTAAATCGCTTCTTAAATCCCTTCACACCTCTCCGCCAGCGTCCTTTATCCTCTAAAATGTGTCGATAAACTCAGGCTGCAAGCAGCCAGCTATTCCATCCCCCCACCGACTTAGAATGTGCACAAACTTCCCCCAGCTCATGCCTTGATTGATTTTCTGGGAGTGAAGTGGAGTTTTAGAGTGGAAATAATAGATTGTTGTTTGGAACACACGCATTTCATGTCTGTTCCGTTTCTACAGTAATCTGCGTAAACACATTGTTAAAACAGAAACGTTTTTATATTCTAGTAGTAGATGACAAAATGTAGGCATAAACTATGTATGAAGCCTGAAGTCCAAATATCAAAGAAGCACTTTCACAAAAGGTACAAATAACAGAACAATTGTGCTTTTATTCGTTAGCTTTGTTTTTTTTTTTTTTTTAGTCAGTTTTATTTTCTCAGCCGTGTTCACAAGCCCAAACACACCCCAACCCCGCATCTGATACTGCTGTTTTCACATAGACGCGCTATAACAGAGGTAAACTCAGCTCCCTTCTACATCGGAGCAAGAACGCACATACCATTGCTAGCATACTAAAGTGTCAGCAGGCACTTTTCGTGTCATTACACACATTTTTGAGCATGCCCTCTGCACACTACTTGTGACTTTTGGCTTTAGGAAGTAAGTAGATAAATAAAGGTAAATCGTGTCATAAAATGATTTCTTCAAAATGTCACATATATTTGTCTCTTTCTTTTTTAAAATGTGCGTTGATCACCGCCAGCATGTTGTAGCACACAGCATCTGGCCACCTGCATGTTCTTGCGCACACTGAATAAGAGCACTGAATAAGAGACAAATATACAGTCTGATTGAGAGAATCAGACTGAAAAAAAGCAAACATTTAGAAATGCCATACTTTTACAGCTGATCTGACGCTGTTCATTTTCAAATAATATTGCATTAGTGCAGCGATGTTTTCTCATTGGTACTATTCAGGTCATAAAATTATTTCTTCAAAATGTCACATGTATTTGTCTCCTTTTTATTCCGCTGCTGCGCTGACATAGTGCACCAGAAGGCATGAGCTTATTCAGTGCGGCAGGAGCACGCAGGTGGCCAGTTGCTTGTACTATCACAAGCTTTTTTTAAAATGTGCGTTGATCACCGCCAGCATGTTGTATGTAGCACACAGTAACTGACCACCTGCATGTTCTTGCGCGCACTGAATAAGCTCCTGATCTGACTCTAAGTAATAGCAACAGCATAAATTCAAACCCGATCTGACACTATTCGTTTTGAAATAATATTGCATTAGTGCGATGATGTTTTCACATATATTGTCTCTTTCTTTCAGGTGTGTAATAGAAACCACAGCATAGAGAGAAGTGTGTACAACACTTCTTACAGGAACAGGCGATGGAAAAAGAAAAGATGCAGCATCAACAAGCTTCAGTTCTTTATTTATTTACTCACTTCCTACAGCGTAAAGGCGCATGTAAAATGCAGAGCTTCCCATATACATATACAAAGTACAGCAATGGCAAAAGTGCGATGTGCATTCTTGCTCCGATGCTAGATCTGCAGTGTATCACGATACATTCCCTTACCAATGGTAGTGAAATGAAGTGTCTGCATGCACTTTTTGTAGCATTACACATGTATTTTTTGAGCATGTCCGTGCCAAATAAATAACATTCGAGCTATAGCGCGTCTCCAAATAAATAACATTTGAGCTGTAGCGCATCTTTATGTGATCCAATTTTTCACATAAAGGCGCTCTATAGCTCGAATGTTATTTATTTGGATCACATAAAGATACGCTATTATTTGAAAACAGCAATGTCAGATGGGTGGGGCTTAGGAAAGGATCCTGAACACGACTGAGAGAATGAAAAGTGAATAAAAAAAAAAAAAACACCAACGCTAACCTTTACAAGTATCATAAATTACACTGGCTGTTACAGACTGAAATCAACTGTATGTTTTTATTCTAAAATAGTAAGAATAAGATCAGTTCACTTCTCAAAACGGAGTCGTAGGGGATCGAACTCATGACCTTTTGATTCTCAGTCAGCAGCTGATACCATTACACCAGCGCGCCAGTTGCAGTGAATAGGCGTCAGAATGGCCTGCTAAGGCGGCTTTTTTTTCTGCAGTTACACTTTAGAATAAAAGCGCATTTGTTCTGTTATATTTGTACCTTTTGTAAAAGTGCTTCTTTGATATTTGGACTTTAGGCTTCATACATTATATAGTTTATGTCTACATTTTGTCATTTACTACTAGAATATGAAAAACGTTTCTGTTTTAAAAATGTGTTTACACAGATTACTGTAGAAACGGAACACACATGAAATGCGTGTGTTCCAAATAAGACTATTATTTCCACTCTAAAACTCCACTTCACTCCCAGAAAATCAATCAAGGCATGAGCTGGGAGAAGTTTGTGTACGTTCTAAGTCGGTGGGGGATGGAATAGCCGGCTGCTTGCAAAGCACATTTAGATGACAAAAGACGCTGGTGGAGAGCTGTGAACGATTTTAAGAAGCGATTTAAGGTGGGACAATCTACGAGTTTTTTCGTAGGCTCTGGTAATTCTAGTGTTAAGGGAAAGCCCAGACACCCTGTGGAAGAAACTCATTTCAGCTGCTTGTATTCGCGACCTCGTTCTTTCGGTCACTACCCATGACCATAGGTGAGGGTTGGAACGTAGATTGACTGGTAAATTGAGAGCTTTGCCTTACGGCTCAGCTCCTTTTTCACCACGACAGACCGATGCAGAGCCCGCATCACTGCGGACGCCGCACCGATCCGCCTGTCGAGCTCACACTCCATTCTTCCCTCACTCGTGAGCAAGACTCCGAGATACTTGAACTCCTCCACTTGTGGCAGGATCTCGATCCCAACCCTGAGAGGGCACTCGACCCTTTTCCGGTTGAGGACCTTGGTCTTGGATTTGGAGGTGCTGATTCCCATCCCAGCCGCTTCACACTCAGCTGCGAACCAATCCAGAGAGAGCGGAAGATCACGGCCTGATGAATCAAACAGGACAACATCCATCCATTTCCTAACCCTCTGAATCCGAATACAGGGTCACGGGGGTCTGCTGGAGCCAATCCCAGCCAACACAGGGCACAAGGCAGGAACCAATTCTGGGCTGGGTGCCAACCCACCGCAGGACACACACAAACACACCCATCTGCAAAAAGCAGTGACCCAATCCAGAGTCCACCAAACCGGACCCCCTCAATACCATCCATTATCCAACCCGCTATATCCTAACTACAGGGTCACGGGGGTCTGCTGGAGCCAATCCAAGCCAACACAGGGCACAAGGCAGGAAACAAATGCTGGGCAGGGCGCCAGCACACCACAGAATGATGATCATATCTTTCTTTATAAAATCCAGGATGCAGCACCCTTTATTTGTGGTTACATGGGGAGGGGGAGGAATTCCCTCCTGCCATGAATGAAATTTAGGCCACAATTAAGATGTTCACACTACACTATTTGTGTTACTCATGCCAGTTAAATTTTTAATGCTACCATACAGTAACTACTGTACAACTGTCATGAGAAAAACACTGTAGATAACAGCTATAAAGCTGTGATCCTCACTTGATCTCCAAAATACTACAATGATCTACAGTGTATTGTGCTTGGAGAAGTGAGTGCAGAATATCGTGCAGGGGAACTACAGAAACTGTCTTCGTACTAGAACAACACACAAGTAAAAATAAATGCAAAAAAAGCAAAGATCAAGCTGCATTACATCTTCATTGTGTGGGCTGGCCTGACGTGAAGTGTGAATTACCTGGGATGGTAATAGCAGTTTGCAATGTATGTAGAAATTAGCCTACGCAAAAATGCACGGCCATTAATTATGTTAGGAAATTATAATCCTAAATTTATTATTTTATTAATTTAAACTATAATAAAAAGCAATACCGACAAAATATAATTACAGTTCAGGTTCACTTTAGTACTCTGCCATTCCTAAGGGTAAATGTTTATATATACACTGTAAATTTTAAAAAATGTAAATTGCCAAAAAAAAGTCAACAGAGGATATCAAGGATAAATGTTTTTATTGTGAATACTATGAATTTACTTATTTTGGACATTTTGTAATTTCTAATATATGAATAAAGATTTTTGAAAAGTGATCTTGTAATATTTGTTTTTGAGTTTGTGTATTATTTGCAGCTGGCCTGTGTGGCAGGTGGCCAGGGACCTTGTCCCACCGAGACGCCTGGATCAGGGAAGGACCGAGAAGGGGGCAAGATTTTCCCTGGATGCAGCCAAACCCCAATTTCCATCCAAGGCCACGCCTACGGAGCTGGGAAGTGCAACCCCGTGGGGGGTCCATGGTCCTACCAAGGGGCTGCCTGGATGGTTCCCGAGCCCCGGAGAACAGCACTTCCGCCATACCAGGAAGTGCTGCCGCTCCAGGAACTGTGTATGCCCGGAGTGCTTCCGGGTGCAAGGGCAGTACTTCCGCCACACCAGGAAGTGCTGCCGGAAGAGCGTCATCAGCACCTGGAGCACAAAAAGGGCATGATAAAAGGGGCCGCTTCACTCCCTTCAACGAGCCGGAGTCGGGAGGAGAAAGACAGAGCTTGCGAGGGAGGAGTGGAGGCAGCCGAGGAGAGTTAAAAGGACTGAGGAATCGTGAGTGTGGGGGAACCAACTTGTAAATAGTGAGCAAAATAAACCTGTGTGTCTTGAACTGTGCTATCTATTACACCTGATATAAGTGTGATAGTTTGTCATGAATTATTATTCACGATTATTCAGTCCTTCACTCTCTCCATTGACCTTTAAGTTAGAATATAAAGTGACAGTGTAAAGCATCCAGTTTATGTTTTTTATATGCCCTCTTAGGAATTTGGGTTCTTGATCATTTAACAATATTGTATAATACTGGGTATGTGATCTTAAGAAGTTCCTAAATATTTGATTGATATATGGAGATTATTGGCTCAGAACCTGGCTTTAATACAGTGATTTTCAAATACAGGCCAGGTGCCCTTTGTAAGCAGAGATGAAGACTGTTTGCCTTAGGAGTGTCTCAGAAATTGCGGGTAATGTTTTAATACGAGTACCCTTACCCTATCCTGAACATATTTATATGTAACATAAGAGGTTTAATAAGATTCCAGGATTGTATTTATATGTTTAGGTCATCGCTTGTCTGGTCCTAATGAAGGGGCATTTATCCTAAAAGATGTCAGCCTGGATGAACAACAGAGGAAAATTCAAGAACAGAAAATTTTACTGTCGCTAGTATGGTTTTACTGACTTTCAACATATTGATATTTAACATCACAAAGCTAAAGACAAATTGCCTGACCTCCTCTATTCTAAAAAGTTTTTAGAATGAGGAAGAATTTGGGCAGAATTAAAACTGATGAAAGCCGTTTGAGTTCAAGTAAAAGATATATTTTAAAAATTGGAAGTAGTTCAGTTATGAACTTGTAACTTCTAATATGTGAACAAAGCTTTTTGACAAGTGACTTTTTTTGTTTGAAATTTGTACAGTAAAATGACAACAATAAGCTGGAATAAATAGTATTTATACTATAATGCCTGATTAAACCTTTTTCCAGCTCTCATACACAACTGATAAGACAGCTAGAAATTAAATTTAATCATTTGAACTAATACACATTCGACTTAGGTTCACCACCATTTTATTTGGAATATATGCACATTTTTTAGCATTTTTTGCAATAACTACATAAATGGGAGTACTTTATATTATTTATGTTTTACAATAGTCCGAGGAGATCTGCAAAAAAACTGTCAGGCAATTTGGGCCAACAAGATTGGTGACATACGAAAGTTGATACCCATTCATACAGACATATCATCACATTAAGTGTTTATTTTAAACAGTCACCTGCTCAAAAAGCAATCAATTTATTTACTCTTCAAGGTGACATGTATCAGAGTAGCATATATGGGGATGAAAGAATGTGTCTTTCTTTTTGGGGCTTTATGAATTAAACACAAATTGGTCTAGTATGTTAGCCACACTTAATGATAACCAAGGACCTCCCAAAATGTGAGGCACAGACCACTCTAACATGTGAGAATCAGTGGGACAAGCAAGCACCAGGTAACGTGGTTATTCCAGCAATACTTCTGGCAGAACACAGAGTGTCATTAAACAACATTCCACTCAGGGCAAGTGTTTACCTTCCGAACAGTGGCCTGTACAAATTTAAAGAGATCACCATGGCTGTACACAAACACTGAAAGCTTACTTACCATTTGTTATTGCAACAAGACTTTAAGCATTACCATATCCTGCAAGTTCTGGATTGAATACTCAAATACCTATGCGATCTTGCTTTTCCTAAATCAAATATACTCCATATCAATCTGTTAATGACAACAACACTAGAATGTACTGCATTCATAATCCAGTTCTACAGGCTCTGCTCATCTTCTTCTACTTCTGTCCCACCCATAATATAAAATCCTACCTATAACATTTACTTTATCAAAAAAAACCTCTCTGGTCCATTTTTTTTGGCATGTAACTTCATTTAGGAAAACATCTAACAGAGGTCTCTTACATCTACAATTGTAAATAATTGGCCTTAAACCCCCCCTTACCTGTAACATAAATGTCATTTCCTAGAGCCGTGATGCTGTATCCTCCACCCAAATGGTCTGGAAACTCTGCCAAATACCTCCACTGTCCAGTCTGTGGATTGAAACAGTCAACTGTGACAAGTTCATCACAGTCTTGATCACAGCCCCCGATGACCACTAATATTTCTGCCAATCCAGTTGAGGGACGCGGTTGCATGCGCTCACATGGATGATCGTGTCGGTCATATTCTGCTGACTGAAATGTGCGAGCTTCACTGACCAGCTGTAAGCAGTAAGGTGACAAGTAGACCAGTGGATCACTCTCCACATGTGCTAGAAGGTAGAATCTTCGGATAAATGGCAGCCTAATATGCTGGAAAAGTTCAGGCCAAAAGTGAAGTCTGTGGGGGATGTCCGCCTTGACCCAGCGCACAGCAATCTGGTAAGCGGTTTCCTCTTTGTCCACACAGAGTCGGTCATCTGACAGGTACTCAAGTATACGCTTTCTAGGTAGTTTCTCAAATTCTTTACCCTTTGCCAGCTCCACAATATTCTTCAAGATGAAACGCTGAGCACTTTCTGCCAGACCACGGCATGCATATGCCTCAGCAAAGTCCTGAATATCCAGGCAATTAGACACATCAAGCTGTAGTTCTAGGAATGCACAGCAGGCTTCTTTTACAGAGGGAAATTGGAACAGGTCTGCAGCCTTTAGCAAAACGTCCACATTTTCATGGCTTACTGTCACCCGTCCAGTGTAGCAGAAGTCCACTAGGAGCCCCAAGAGTTCTGCAGATACTTCATGGAGCTCCACACGGTCCATGGCACTTTCACGTAGTGTGCCAGCAAACATAGCTCTGAAGTAGGTACTGGCTGCAGCTAGCACGGTTCGGTGGCAGCGAAACTCTTTGCCTTCCACCGACAATGTCACATCAAAAAATTTCTGCTCTGCCCGCAGCTCATGAATACCACGTAACAAGTTCAAAGCATGAGATGTATCATAGAAGGGCAATGTTGATGACTGGCTAAGTAACACAGGCTTCTCCATTTTGTCCACGGTGTGGAGCAACGTTCTACAAGAAAAATAAACAGAATTTCTGTTAAAATCAGGTTAACCTGCACCTGACAAGACAACCCAAAGGTCCATTAAAAAAGAGAAGCAAAGTAGAGCAGCTAGAAAATGGGGGGATGCCATATGCATGCTATAAATATCTGCCACCGTGTGACGCCAGCACATGCTGTTTCTCCTCAAAGTGGCAGCTCAGTACTGATGAGCTGACAGGTCTCCATTACTGGAGGAGAGGAACATCCCAGAAGTCTCAAGTTTCAACTGTGTGCCAAGCGCCCCTTAGAACGCAACACCACCCCCCACCTTCAGTGTACAATGTTTACAGTCTGGCTCCTCCTCTGCAACCTACCAGCAACACTGCTTTCAAAGTTTCTTTTTATTTCTTTGAGAAAAAAAAACAAAAAACATACAGTCTTTCTAGCAACACAATGACAAGCTGAGCTTATATGATCACTCCACAATCCAAGTTCTACTGACAAAACTTTGGGACAGAACAACATATCTCCCTACCACATTACGACGATACTCAGCTGCTCACAATTAACTGCTAGGCCATACACTTGGGTGCTGCTTGTACATGGTTACTGTGATTAAGCTCTCTTTGAGCTTAAAATAACTTAAAATTAGCTGTTTTAGTTGCTAAAAATTAGACAACTTCAATATACTGCTAACATACTTCTTACTGTTCAAAATAAAACAATGGTAATAAGCATTAGGAGAGGTTTCGTTGGCTGCTCCTACCCCAATAAAACATGAGTCTACTTCTTCCGAAGCATTCAGGTAGCACTTTTCCTTTTTCTCTTCCCCAGACACTTACCCTAGCCTCTGGGAGCTCCTGAGCTCTACTCAGTTAGTAGGCAGCTTCTCTCACTGACCCGAGTCTGTGCAGCTGTCATCTAAATAACACAAATGAGCAGCAGCTAGAGAAGACCCACAAGGCACACAGACTCTTACAAGAAACGTCACTCTTCACAGGGTAATCTGAGTCATGCTTTACAGAGACTGGCTGTTGCGCAAGACACAGTGCATGTCTCGGTGATGAACTATTATTCATTAGTAGTTTCTGACGGAGGGATATTAGCATGCCCAGGGTAAAGTAACTGCACAACTATGGAACACTAAAGCCTATGGGAACTGTAACCCTAATGCAAATGAGCACAAAAGGGTTGCTCCTGGGGCCAGTGACCCAAAAACTGCAAAATACAACGATTCAAACAGAACCTTTATTTACATAATCCTCTCCAAAATATCAAACCAAATCAAAATTTAGTTGTCACATACAAATCATACAGTATAGTATAATTTATAAATGAAATTCTTAGTGGCTCGACTCCAATGACTGTGCCTTTAAGAAGAACATAAAAGGACAATGACAATTATGCATGGCTTTATAAATATCAAAAATCATTAACACATGTAGAATTCTAAATATGTGATACAGAATAACTAAATAACTTAATATAAAGGTGAAATTTAAATAAATGAATGTAAAATTGCTTTAAATGAAGTAAGCAAACACGTGTAATGAAAATTACTTGTAACTATAACAATTAGATATTCAGTGCCACCATCACATAAACTGTAACAACATCAGCCCCTGATGCATACTATATCACTACATCCCATTGCAATGAACTACCACAGCTCAAGACAAGCATCACTCAATCACTGTAGCTCATCTCGCAAGTTCAAAATCTTCAGATGTTTAAAAGATTTCAAGGGCACATGAGGTTCCAGCAAGACCCTATATCACCTCCCTATTCTTTTTATTTTTTTTTTTTTTTATTTATTAATTTTATTACAATCAATACATGGCAATCAAGTTTTACAAAAAAAAGATAACACTATACTAAGAACAGATCGATCCCCACCCTTGAGAGAGAGCAAGCCAAAGCGAAAATTTAAGGCTTTTAAAAATACCTAAATCAACAAATTCTCTGTGCTTTATAAAATCATTTCAAAATATTACTGATTAGATCCTGCCATGTTTTTGAAAATCACCTCCCTATTCTATCTGGTAACTCTGCAAGATAAAACACATGGCTAGTCTCTCAAACAATAGATAACACTATACAAAGAAGGAGCCACAGGAATGAGAATTCAGACACACCTTAACCTGTCATGAGTCAATAGCTTTAATTGTGTACTTGGTGTAAGCAGGCAGTCTCTGAATTCAGAGTTATCATTACAGACTTTGAAGCAGACGTTAAGGTGTGCGAAATTAATATTCAAACACAGTGATATAAAAAAGGCCAAAGTTGTAAAGGGTGTAGCAGAGCGCATTTCTGCAGATGCACCCTTATATTCAACCACTAATATGTGCTCTTAAATTAATGCATATGTACAGTATACTGTATGTTTAAAACGTGTGTACAAAAAACTAGTCTATCATATGACATGCAAAAAAAGCAATATAAATTTTGACAAGTCTCTGATCAAATACTGGTCACTTTTAAGCTATCTTTCTTGATATTGCACCACCAAAAAGAAAAACATGACATCTAAATATAGCTATGAAAATTGTCATTAATATACAGCATTTTCTAAATTCTTCATCTCAACTACTAGACTGTACTAGGGCAGAGCATCAGGTACAAGGCTGGATGTGACACCATTTCTTACAGGACATGCACATCCACAATTTCTCACACCAGCCCAATCTAGGATCATAAACGAACATAAACTGCATGTTTCTGGAATAAGGGCAGAAAGCAGAGTACTTGGAGAAAACCCACACAGACATGGAGAGGACAATCCAGAGATGATTAAGGAGTCACGATATAAATCCAATCTCCTAGAGCTACTGCTGCAATTGCATGCTATTGGACAGGGGGAATTAGAAACTTCCCAATTGAAAAAAAGATCACATGAACACCTTTCAAACCTGAAGCCCCAAGTCAGATAATCCGTGACTAATTTTTCAAGGTGCAATGTGACAATGACCTTTTACTTCATTCAATAAAATAAATATAAACTGATTTTGTTTATTCTTTATATTCAGAAAAAAATTGTCTTATACTAAGTGGTCATTGCAGCAGAAACTTTAACAACCTTTAAGGAGTATCTGGATGAGATATTGAGATAGCTTAGCTGTTTGCTAAACTAATGAGCTTAATGGACTGAACATTCTCCTCTCATTTGACAAATTTATTCTGTTAGGAATTGTTGTGCAGACTGAGTAGAAAAAAAGTCAACATGGAACCTTGCATTTCTCCCATAAAGCCACATACTCACATGAACACAACAAAGTGAGAAGGTAAGATGTCACTAGTGGGAACTCAATCTTACTGCAAGTGACTGCAGCATATTAACACAAAACAGACCTTTCACTTTCCTGCGTAACATAATTTAGCATTCTAGCTAATTGTAACAAGGTGGAAAAAAGCTGTCCCAATGCAAAACTGGAAAATCAGATGCATGACCAAAGAGTGCATGTCTATTTTAGGACAAGATTACTTCTGATTTCTTCTACCATTAGGCATCAGTGATAAACACAGTTTAGGTACTGTTCACAACCTCATTTATTCCTCACTTGATTTGGGGGAAATTCATCTTCATTCTGTCAATTCTTTTAAAATTTCAGTCAACATTCTGAAGTTTTATTATACATGATTTACTGTGTGTCAAACTCGCATCTTATTGAGATAACATAATACCATTCTCCAATTTACCTCACAAATACATTGTCCAGGGTTTAAAGCCTACTTTAAGCAATTATCTGGATGGAAATTTGCATGTTGTACCCACATAAACACAGGGGGCTGCAAATAAGTGGCTGTGAGAATATTATGGTACCTTATGGGTCATATAATTTATATTTTGAAGGAGGTGGAATTCCAGTGAATGCCATGGAGACAGTTCATTCTTCTGTACCAAGTAACAGATGTTCATTCCCCTTTTATATGAAAAAATAACCCGCCTACTTCTCATACTATACCACTGGGTACAATTCAGGCAAAGGATTGTGACTTTTCCTCATCTACTAGAAGAGTTTTTTTTTTTTATTACAACAAAGACAGATAGTAAAGACATAGATCCAAACAGCTTGATATACTTAATACAAAACTGACTGCACAGAGCAAATTATTTGAAACACTAAACTAATACTGGGTAGTGTCTCCATTTGCTCTCAAAGCAGTTTAATCTCTTTATGGCATGGTTTGCACAAGATGTTGGAAACATTTCTTTGAGATTCTTTTCTTTTCCATGCTGAAATGATTGAATCACGCAAATTCTGCAGATTTGTCAACAAGACATTAATGTTGTGAATCTCCCATGACAGGGAAGGCCACTGAACTCACCATCATGTACATGAAACAAGTTTGAGACAACTTTTGCTTTGTGACATGGTGCATTATCATGATGGAAGATGTTATTAGAAGATGGGTATATTGTGGCATTGAAGTAATACTTGATTGGTATGAAGAGTGCCAAGAAAACATTACCCACACCAGTACACCAACACCATCATCAGTCCAGTTGACACAAGGCTGTCTGGGTGCCTGGATTCATGATGATGGTGTCAAATTCTGACCTTACGATCTGTGGTCCTCATCAGAAATTGAGATTCATCAAACCAGGATATGTTTTCGCAGTTTTCAGCTGTCCACTTCTGGTGAGACTGTGCCCAGCGCAGCCTAAACTTTCTGTTCTTACCTGACAGGAATGAAACCCAACATCATCTTCTGGTGTTGTAGCACTTTTGCCTCAAGGTTCAACATTTTGTGCTTTTCTGTTCATTACAGTTGTACAGAATGGTTATCTGAATTACACTGGGGCCTTTCTCTCAGCTCAAACTAGGTTGGCTATTCTTCGCTGATCTCTGTACACGATTGGTTGATTAGATAACTGAACGGATAAACTGGTGTTCAGGTGATCCACATAATTTGCACTGTAAATGTAAATCAGAAAGGTGAGTGAAAATAATACTCATAGAATTCTTCATTAATATATGTGTGTCACTCACGAATTTTCTTAGTGTTTGTAAGGTGTTCTCCCATATCACAAACGTGTATGTTAGGCTGAATGATATTCTAAATTGGTCTGAGAGAGAGCGAGCGAGAGTGGAGGTTTTGGGCCCTGCAAAAGCCTGGCGACCCGAGTCCACGACTCTTAATTGTATTAATGGGGTTGGAAAATCGTATGCGATGTAATTTCTATTAAAATACTTATTTTATAAAAATGCATTGCCAGGAGGTTAACGGCGGAGACCTATGATGCAGGAGATCTCTGAAGTGAGCGTAGTATGTAAATAAGAAAAGTTTACTAAGTACTGCAAAAAGGTGAAAAGTAGCATTCGCTAATCCCTTGTTTAATGGTATAAAGGAAACGACACAGTGTAGTAGTGATTGTATAGCAAAGCCGTTATATTCTCGCCTTACATATCGCTTCTTGTTATCACCGTTCGTTTAACATATGCACATCCATCACTGGTCTTACTTGCTTGGCAACCAGTTTAACTGATGGCGTGGTAACCGAAGACCGCAACCCCGGCAACATAACACTGAGGATATCGGAATCCCAGTTTTCACCCCCGTCGCCAAACACTCGCCTAGCTTTCCACATTTTACACTGCTAAAGCTTCGGAAGTAGTTTAGTCTCCAGTTTTCTGAAAATGTTTGAAGACACCAAATATTCTCCGTATAGAAATGTCTTTCGACTTGTCTCCCCCCCAACGTTCTTGCACCGTTTTCCCCACAGGCGGGCCATACCACAATGAAGCCCCTCAGTAGGGGGAACCGTCTACTGCCAACCTATCACTCTGCCTTTTCCTTTACTTGCCTGTTGCTCAGCCGGGTCACGGGCCGGACTTGTCCGAGATATGTACGTTCTTGTCCTACCAACTACACTCCTCCCTCTCTTTTAACAATTTGAACAAGTTAATATCGACATAATCACGACAAACACTGTCTACTGTACATGTAAAGAAGTATTAACTTACAAAGCAATCCGTTCATGCGCTGCGACGTTGCAGCCCAAGTGGTCGACTCGGTATAATTTGAATGCGAAGTGTAGGCTATGGTGTGGGGGAGGGCCACATATTGCTTTAGAAAGATAGCAAAGTGCGGCACAAGCTGGCATCAATTATGTGACCAAGACTATTAATTATTTCGTTGACTTTACATATTTCGTTTATTCGCATTGATATTGTTCAGATTAGTTTCAGAAATATTATATTCGTAACATATGTCCCCCACCTCTACAACCCTTATGGTTAGTGCCAGTCTGTGACGTCACACCGGTCTCCCCCGCAAGTCTGCACAGTGCGCTTCGCTGCTCTCCGAATGCAACTCCTACTCTCCATCGTCTCCAACTTTTTCTTCTTTCTTGCTTCCGCGCGATGACCAGCGACCTGTCCCGCGAGTCCTTCCGAGGTAAATCGTTCGTGGTCGGCAGTTGAGTTTGCACGTGTTTCTGAGAGGTAGTTGCCAGGGACCTTAGACGTGTTTGGTGTCAAGTGCCCCAAAGATGTGCAGCTACCGACGGGATTAATGTTTTTTCAGCAAACCGCTGGGAGGGCTTATTGTTCTCGTTCTCTTGTAACTACATTTTCAAACGAACAATTCAAAGTGCAGCTGCTGATGTGAAGAACGACAGCGGCCGTCTAGCATCACCTGCAGAGGAGTGTTTCTAAGGAGACACTTTATGTGAACCCCATTCCGGATTCCGCGGCTCCCCCGGGGAGATAAGCAGCCCTCGAGGGATCCGGATCGGGCGGACCGGCGAACCTCTAACAAGGAGGACTTCATTTCTTAGATGGGAGTTATAGTGAATACGTCGCAGAGATGCCATGCAGCTGGACTTGTCGATTTCGTCCAAATCACCGCTTGGTCTCTTAGTTAATGTGTTCTTTTTCTTTCTTTCCAGAGATGGATACGGCCTCGACGTCGACTTTTGATTCAGAGGTGAGTTCCTCTCGGGCGTGACAGCTACAAGAGGTGACGCGGGTTGGGCCACTGCTGCTGCAAGGCCAGTGTAGATTGTCATCGGTAGATTTTCAGGGACTCGCAGTGTTACTTACTACGCGGCCACTCTCTGGCACCCTGGTTTCTGATTACAACTTACGCCATTTTGTTTCCCATCCCTGAAAAAAGTAGTTCTGCGGACAGCGCGGAAGGATACAAGCCGATGAACTGCAGGGGTTTCTTGACCCCTGAGCAGGGAGCCCGATTATTAATCTGCACCCCAGTTTGAGTCCAGACATGCACTGGATCAGCGATCACGGGTTTGTGGGAGGGGGGGGTGGATGCGAGCGATCGCCATCTTGTTTCGGTTGTGTTATGGATCTTTTAATGGAGATGTCTACCTCGCCCTCTGACCGGCCCGTTCAACTCGTGTCCACTAAATGCCTTAATGACAAGGCTGGAGCGAGCCACCTCTTCTGATGCCCACGATGACACCCTAAATCGAGGATTAGAGTCGAGAAAACGGTGGGCGAGGCTGTCGTCAAGAGGTGCATTCTGTTTCTTAGTTTTAACGATCACAATCAAGACGGGAATTGGCGGACCGCAGTGTTCTGATGGTGTTGTAGCTTGAGTGACCATTTGTCCCACCTTTTGAAGGGACCCTGGGCTACTGCACCGGCTATAATGTCTTATTGTGCCAAACACCAGTGAGGCTGTTTTACCACAGCAGGATTGGTATCTTGCCCTGCTTCCTCTTCTGTCTGTCGTCCGGATATGTTGAGCTGTTTTGTTCAAGATCGTCTCAGTGAGACAGTGGAATGTTACTTGGGGTGCGAGGGGGAGCAGCAGTACATCTATTGTTTTTTGGGCGCGTTTGCATTGCTTTTTTAATGGGGAGGTGGGGGTTTGACAGATGATTTATTATTCCGACAAAGAGTAAATCTGATGGTCTCTCCGTTTGGGAGTAAGAACTTCAATATATGCATTCGTTTTACTTAGGACTGCAGCCCAAGTTATAAGCGTCGCAGGACAGTGGAGGATTTCAATAAGTTCTGCACCTTTGTTTTGGCATATGCTGGATACATCCCATATCCTGAGAAGGTATGTGTAAATTCTACCTCTGATGGATTGTGCTTGTTTTATATTAAAAATTGGATTGGGATTATTTTAGTCCTGTTTCATCTACGTGTATTTTTTTTTTTTTTTTTAAAGGAGGAATGTTTGCGGAGTAGCTCCAGTCCACCAAACAGCACAGGAAGTGCAGTGGACAGTGATTGCTGGGAGCCAAGGTTTACCAGCCTGCCCACTGGCGCCAACTTTCCTTTGCCATCCAAAAACCGTAAGAGTTTTGGGGGCTTTAAAAGGGTGGAGAAGAACTTGGGGGTTGGTAGCAGCCTAACCCCACTGCTGAAACGTTCAAAATCAGCAAGCATTTTATTTGACCGCAAAGATGCAGAGAAAGTCAAAAAGAAGAAAAAGAAATTGCGGAAGGCTGAACCAGAGCAGCCGTACCCAGTTTCTCCAAGCAAAGTTCTTCCCCTCCCCCTGGAGCAGCCAGTGAAAACGGAGCCACCCGATGACATCCCCACCGTGCTCACAAGTACAGCAGTCTCGGAACTGTTGTCTGAGCAAGAAGAGTCACCAGATATTGTTGGCAAGAACACAACCATGCAGGACCTTCATCCTGTCTCTGATATGGGCAACACCATCACAATCAAACAGGAGGTAGAGGAATGCTGCCAGCCAATCAGGCCAACAAGTCCCTGTAATGAATCCTGTGACTCAGTAGAACCACAGCTTGAAGTGAAAGGGGAACCAGCTGAGGAGGATGCCATGCTCATAAAGACAGAAGTAATTCCAGGAAAAAGGACTGTTATTAGGCAAGGAAAGCAGGTGGTTTTTCGAGATGAAGATGGTACTGGGAATGATGAAGACATCATGGTTGATTCAGGTGAGTGCACTTTTTTCTTCTTCTTCTTAGCATCCTGTTGTGACAACTAATGAGGAAAAATTGCAATATTTTGACAAACTTTGGTACAAATCTGTATTAATGAGTGATCTTGGTAATCTGTCACTACTTTAACTTAGGATTTTTGTCTTGTTTTAGATGATGATTCATGGGATCTTGTCACATGTTTCTGTCTGAAGCCTTTTGCTGGACGTCCCATGATTGAATGTAATGAGTGCAACACTTGGATCCATTTGTCCTGTGCAAAGATTCGGAAGTCCAATGTACCAGAGGTGTATGTGTGTCAGAGATGCCGGGACTCGAAATTTGACATCCGTCGGTCCAACCGTTCCCGAGTGGGGTCTCGAAAGTTGTTCCTTGACTGACTGACGGTGTTAACACCATCATTACCCAGTTAAATCGTACTGTGTGTTCTTGTTGGTCGTGCCTGCTGTGTTCAGCAGCACAAGTTGAGGTTCTTCCCTTTTCTCAATGTGGACATCCTACAACACTTGTTCAGATTTTAAGTGGACCATAAAAACCCCCATATGCTGAGTGGATACCTTGGAATGTAATGAATATAAGTTGATGCCAACAACCCTTCAAGCCTTCTTTCTGCCACTGCAAGGCCCTGGTTGAAGTTAACTATGTTGACTGCAGGGAATATAGGTTAGTGCTATATACACACTGAGTTTAACAAGGCTGTCTCTGGACAAGTGCCAATCTTCTCTTTCAGGTTTTAGACACCACATACAACGTTATCTTTTTTCAGGGTCACAGGTGAGTGTGTGTTGTGTATGGTTAGGGTAATAAAGTTTTAAGTCAGAATAATAGTAAGCCATAGTTGTGCCTCCAGTTGTGGGTGTACATTGAGAAACAACCACCCGGCTTTGTGGGATGTAGTTACAAGTGTCTGCGCAGGTTCAAAGCACACAAATGGGAAGACAGTCTAAAAATATTGATGAGAAGGCTTGTTCAGGTTTGCCCCCTTTTCTCTGTGTAGTAATTTAATGCAAGTTGTATGCCTCCAAAACAGGGTTAGTAGGATTAATATTTTGCTTCCCATAAATGGACTAGGGTCTGGTTGTATTTGTGTGTTTGTTTGTTTTTTTGTTTTTTTTTCCCTCATTTGCATGTCCTGTAATTGTCAACTGCTTTCTTAACCCAGGTGCCTCACTGGATTCAGTTCTTCCCACTTTTTATTCATGCCCTTGTCAGTTCTTTTTACTTAGTCATTCTAAATCTTCTTTCATCTTTTTTCTGCAGTCTGTATTCAGAAAAGTTAACAATTTTCTGAAAGTTTTAGACATGACTAACTGCAGAAATAGAAAAAGATGATTAAATTAGAAACAACTGGTGTATTTAGAAACAAATACAAACCACAGATGGCTCTGACTCCCTGATGCCACAAACCAATATGCAGAATCATTCTTCAGATTACATGGTGGAAGGAAAATAAGCCAATGATGCACTGACAACTGCAGCCAGTCTCCTGCTTAGTGTCCACACAGTGATGGGGATAATATGACTGGCTGCCTTGTATGTTCACTGGTGCTGTACACAAGGCTTGTAAATATTTTGTATCTTCTGTGTAAAAAGTCAAAATTTACCAAAGGAAGTAAAGGCTGGTTATTCCTTGTTTATTTTTGAGTACAGTCACCTGATCAAAATCTTGCCCCTTAGGTTCAGTGCTGTTGTGCGGGGGAAACTGATGATGCACTAGTACTTTGCTGGAAAGAGATGTCAATGACAGAACAGGGGAAAGATGTTTCTGTGAAACTTTGTACATTGTAAACTTTTGTAAATAAAGATTTAATTATTGATTATTTTATATTGCTTCCAGTTGTATGATTGGTAGTGAAAGGGATATTCAATAAGAGTTGTCTGAGCCATTAAGGTGCCTGAAGGAATAAATACATGAAATGTTAAGGTTTTAATTTGAACAAATCGATGTACCATCGGGTGGCTGCTCTGTGAACAGGGAGGAGAATGATCAACTCCCAATGAATCGTCAGAATGAGGATGTCTGATGTTGTGAGGCCCAAAACACCCAGGGACTTGAGGAAACCACCAGTGTGTCCCAGCACATGTCTTTGTGAATGTATCTAGTAAGTGGTAATTGTATATGTATAAGCATTCTTTAACTTGGTTTTCTGCAACAAAGGAATACACAAACACATAGGATGTACAGTATGCAAGTTCTTATATAATAATGTGGCTACATTAGATCATCCCTGGCTTCTTGGTTCCAATCACACCAATAAGGCATTGCCCAAAGCAATTCTGATTTACTTGACTGAAGTTAGGATTTCTTGGACATTAAATGTTGCTGATCAGGAATAGGCACTGCATGTTTAAAGACATAACCTACAGCATTTTATCAAGATTATCTGTAGCTGCACTGAATCTGTAGTTTATATGACCACTATTTCATTACAAGTAGTGAAGCATAATAAACAATTGCCTTATTTAGTTAAAATGTTGCTCATTACTAATCTAGTGAAAGATTAAATATGAAGGTAATCCGTCAGTGAAAGACACTTAACGATCCTGAAGGTTCAATGTGCTAAATTAAGAACAGCATTAGTAAATGTGTAATTAAGAAAAAAATTGTTCTTTGTAAAGTGAATTTAATTAAGTAAATTACATTTTTTTGCCCATTACATTATGGTAAGTGGGTTAGGATTCTTTTAGCTGAGTCCAACACAGTTTCCACAATAGGTTTGATCTAATTAAGAGTCATGGGGGGGCTGAAGCCTGCCCCGATAGTACTGTGCTGAAGGCAGGAACCAGGCCTAGACAGTGCGCCAGTCATTGCAGCTCCCAAACACTTTACCAATTAGGAATCAATTAATCTGATGCACACCTTTTTGAGAGCATGAATGGAAAATCCATGCTGCTGTGCACTGAAACGACAAGAGGACTGGGTGTGGCTGAAGCTATTAGGCAGAAGGATTGCCATTATATTTTGAATGCACGTTTGCCCACTCAGAGCTATGTTGGTATAAATATCCACACCTCCAGCAAACAAACTAGTTGACAATAGGACAATAATACCAATCATCGAAAATGGAATTTTGAGTGTCACTGCAGGTCAGTCCTTCTTGGAATGCGTGGGTATTACAGATACCATTTTTCATTAACATTTCAAGTCAACTAATGCATCTTAGTTAAACTGCTTCTGTATAACAGCAAAAACAAACCGAAATAAATAATGAAAAATGTGTACATATTAACTGTCAAAATTCCAAAAAGATTAACTGATAAAATACATTTAGTATGTTTCCAAAGTCGTTCCATTAACGGCGGTTAGTGTTGATTTTAGAAAGTAACCTTTTGCAATTGACAAATGAACATATTTAATTACTACACACCTTCTAAAGGTACGATTTTGTTTAACTGGTGATTTTAAACCAGTCGGATGCATATATTTCCAGTATGGCCCCCGAGGGTGCCAGCACTATTGTTGGGACGTTAGTGAGTTACGGTCAGTTATTACCTGGGCTTCCCAGACAGCGGTCCGTGCTTACGGCGTCACTGAAACTAAAGCATTCGTAGTGAAGCTAGTGTCTTCCTACATACACTCCTCCCGATTAGTGTACTGCTATTTTTTATCCAAACCGTATCTGTTAAAAGCTTTAGCGACTCCAATGCAACATACGCATTTTACAAAAGCAGCCTTTTCATACAATAAGACCGATCATATTCCGGAAATCTGAACAAAACGGCGGAGCAGTGAGCCAATGCCGCCACAAATACAAAGAGACACGCCCACTAGGTATTAGGTCAGCCCATCCCAGAATGCAATGCGGGGACGGGCCTTCTGACCTAAGAGAATGTATCGCGTTCGCTTGTAATTTTGAATTGCTTATCTCTTTAATCGCCTTGTATTCACCATCGCAGGAGATATTTAATTGACGTTCCTTTCATTTCGCGTTTCTTGCAGAATTTGATAGATGCGCTGTCATAGCACTACAGCCGCTCTTTTTATAGCCCGGTGGGAAGGGCTGCGGGGCGCAGTCCCTAACAATTAGGTGCCATCTTTGTTAGGGGCAGGTGAGTAAGAGCAAGACTGATGCCAAAGAGCTGTGCTGCCTACAACTGCACAAACCGCTATAGCAACACGAAGGGCAAGCTCACGTTTCACAGGTAAGAAATTAACCATTTACTCAAAAGAAAACAACATCATTGTCTACCCGTCCTTTTTTTTCTTTTTAGAAACGAGTAAATTGTACTTCTTATACTTGCTTGGGATTATCGCTAATTTGGTGATAAATGTAATCTTTGCAGATTTCCTCTGAGCAAGCCACACATTCTAAAGGAATGGCTGGACAACATAGGTCGGGAGAACTTCCAGCCGAACCAACACATGGTTCTTTGCTCCGAGCACTTCACACCCGATTGTTTTAGCGGGTTTGGCAATCGCAAAAATCTTATCTGGAACGCAGTACCAACTATTTTCAGCTTCACACAAGACAACACTAAGGTAAAAATGTAGCTTTGCAGTTGTTTGTGACAGGGTTACTACCTGCAATTTCAAAGTCAAAAAAAATATTTATACGCAGTATTGTTTACAGAACATGACCCCTGATCATGTTCTGTAAACCACAAAGATCATTGTTTAATTTGTAGAAGAGGCGATCAAGTAAAAGACTGAGGTGCATGGAGGAAGATATCCAGCCAGTTGTTCTCCCCATAGATGAAGTGGGCGCAAAAGATGGTCTACAGATACCACATCCAGAGGCTAAACCAGAAGTAGTTTTGAAGTGCCAGGGTGAAGAATTGAACCAAGATCTGCACCCAGTTTCCCAAACACAGGTAAATTCAACATCATAAGAGTACTGTAACCTAAAGTGAGATTTTTTTTTGTTTTTGCCAGCAGCAAATATGCATTTGTTAAAATGTAACCTTTTTCTTCTTTTGCCCTAGGAGCTTCCTGAGTCACAGCCTTTTGACCACAGCTATGCTATCATCGATGTGCGAGATATGAAAGAGCGGTTATTTGCTTCTCTTGAAATCAATGAGAAACTGCACAAGATGGTTAAGTTCAAGTCAGAAGTGATCCGTCGCATGAAGCTCAAGTTGAACTATGCACATCAGCAACTGGAGCGTCTTGAGGCTGCTCATAGACGGGCAGAATGCTCAGGAAGCTGGAGAGAGGGTGTAAGGCACACTATAGACTGTCCTCCTGAGAAAGGCAACATCAGGGCTTCAGGCTGCTGTGCTCTTCAGGTTCATGAAAAACCTGGACTGTGAACCATAAGCCACAAACAACCTGGAAAGTTTCTGTAATAAGACTATATGGACTTCAACCAGTTAGCTGTGCATCTTCCTAAATAAAACTTTTACATTCTTAAGCAGAATAAGAGTTGAAGCAATGATGAATCATACAACGTTAAGGGTGCATCACTGCTTTGTATTTCCCTTATAATGTACACATTGACAAATAGAACAGGGTACTCCAGGTTCACCAACTTTTCCCAAATGTGCCCTGGTGCCTGGAAGGCAAGAATGTTAATGCAATGCTGAAGTGTCCTCCTTTCTTTGCAGCTAGAGTTGCTTGCATCATTTGTGGGACTGAGGGTACTCTCCAGTTAAGTACAGAACTAAATGTAGGAATGGTGCACAGAAATCTTAAAAATGGGTGCTGTCATGATATGCCTGCCCAGATGAGTCATTCCACTCTCCTTAATCAAGGCACCACTTTCCAATTTGGGTATCTACTACTTTTCTTACTTTGTGTGCTTTTTTTAAAAAACAAAGTGCACTTTAAATATATTGGGGGATGTGAAAGTGCATTAAAACATGCCCATCTTTAAAGGGGAAAAAAATGTGATATAATTGACCTATTGGAATTCTGTGCAACCGCAGACGTTTAGTCATATGGACAGAGCAGTGCTTTTTTTGCCAGGGCATTAAATTATAGGTCTCCCTCATCCATATCATCCATGTACACATTATCTGCATAAAGCAAATTGCACCTCAATGTGCAAATACAGGTCAATCAATGTCTGTAAAATCACAACAGAGGCATTAGCAACAGGGGTGAGGTAGTGGTGGGGGGGGGGGGTCTATAGGGAACGAAAAAAAGCAACTGTGTTAGGAGGGTTTCCCAGACTAGTCCACTGGTGGCACTGTACAGCATTTGCTGGCAATATTGTCCTTCCTTTCATTCTGTCAGCTTCTTGCTCCTAGGTGTCCAAGTCAATTCTGTGAGCTGCAGGAGAACAGCGAAAGGGATATGTTTAAGGAAAAGATTGAGCAGTCTAAAATAGTAGATGTCTAATAAAAACACACTTACATTGCTTTGGTATCCTTAGGGGCTCTGTGTCTCCAGACAGCACCTGGTGTAGGACTCCTCTAAACTGGTAAAGCACTTTGATACTCTTTTCCTCTCCAACACAGGGGTCATAGAACCCAGGGAGACCTGACTGTGAGATGGAGATAAGTAGGATGATCAGTGATTCAAACTCTGAAGAATTTTTGAAGTTACACATACAGGAGTTACTGCCCTTGGAAATACCCCTTTCAAACCAGGCACATCCACAAAGGCAATTTGGTGACACAGCAGTATGAAAGGTGTTATGCTAACAAAATATCTGCACCATAACAACAGCATATTTGGCATCCCGGGTTCTCCCAAAATAAACACATAATATAAATTACAAGTATACATTTGGCGCTAATGATGTAAATGCTATTTTTCGAACAAGTCTGGGATTTGTGTTAATCCATTGTAATGTTCACAAAAACATAGAGCTGTTACAACAGCTCTATAAAAAGATGTACCCAAACAATCAATCAAAAATGGCAAAACAACTTGAAATGTTTTGCCCAGGAAATCATTAACTGCACTCCAGTTGGTAAGAGTTGTAAATTTGCACTACAGACTCATTGATGCTATTTTAGGAAGTATCATTACTAAACTTTTTTTTTTTTTTTTAAGTGTCTGTGCTCTGTGGAAAGGAAGATCCTACTATGCTGCAAACTCTAAATCAAAGTGGAGCCACAGAAGAACTTCAGGTGAATCTCTGAAATGTAATTTAATTTTGGCTTGAATTGAAAAAAAATCAAACAGAAATCAAACATGTCCAAGAAATGCCAAAAAGTTCACAGTAAAGAAGGAGTGACATATTAGTTGAAGTATAAAGGAACACACACTTTGGGGTTATTGCTTTGTGCAATGAATGCACAGAAGTTAATATGTGGTATAATATTTGTCATTCCCTTGTGACCTCCATTTTGACAAAATAATGTTTCATTCAGAAACATGACAAGAGAAAATACCTGCTGGCGAACGGCTTTCCTTCCACATCTAAACAAAACAACACAGTGGCAATGCAATCAACTGCTTATGTCTACACCATGGCATGTCTGCAATTGAAAGACTGAGCTGTGCTGTTTCATACCAATCTACTGCACTCTGAGGTGAATGTAACATAGATAACTAGACTAAAAGTAAATAAAAAATTATTTCCATATTCCAGCTTCTCATTTGTACTACTCCAATGTGAATGGAAGATGCTTCAATGCTTTTGCAATATCTGATTTCCCATGTCATGACAGTATTTTAAACTGAATTGTTGTCCATATGGCCCTCTTTTCTCGCATTAGTTACTGTAGTTTTCTAAAAGCCGTGTTTGAAGGCATAGCAAGTTTTGGGAGAAGTAGAACAGGTCTTATTAACTTTTGGACAAGATTATTATTGTTATCAACCACTGTAACTAAAATGGCTGAAAAATAATTTTGTTAATCAAAATAAAAATAAACGTTAATACCAAGTGAAAAATGATAACAAAATAAAAATTGAAACCACATACTTGAAAACTGATGGAAACAAGATTAAGATGGGCTTTAAAGAAAATCGTGTTGCTTCTGTTTTTCAAATAGACCAATTCCCTGTACCCTACTGTTGATCATCTCTCTTTTACAGTAACTAGCTACACACGATGTGCAGCGCAAAGAACTAACAGTTATTATCCCACTTGAAAAGAACATGGAAACAGCAAATAATTGGCTGTAAATAGCAAAGTACAGTCTGGGAGTACTTCAAATATGACAAGACAGTAAACAAGAGCAAGTGCTTAGTTGATGTAAGCAGTTGGGTTTGTGGAGATAAATTTAATGAAACAAAACTGCCAAATTTAAAAATATATTTACACAATTTCTTGAGGGTTCTGTTTTACCTTTTTAGTAAGACAGTCTTTCAAACTATTTTTCTTTATGTCTTCGGAATGCCGCTGTCTGTTTACCCAAATCAACTGAAATCAAAGAGGGAATGTGCCGGTGCAGCTATTTATTAAATCGAGATTGTCTAGCAGGTTGTGTAAGTTATTTACCTTCATAAAGTACTATGAAATACTGGATCCGAAGGTTGAAAGTAAATGGAACACTCCCTGAAGTAATGGACACTGCTATAATGCAAGTGTGACACATTTTAAAAAATGTTCACATAAATATATAGAAAACCAGAACAAAAAGTGACTTGCTGCATCTTTAATGGGCATATCTCTGTGTTCTTCTAAATCCTTGCACTATGCAAGCACAGAATGAATTTCGTAATCTTCATTAAATGGTCTCCTTCCAAGTTAAAATGAAAACTAAACTGAAAAAAGAAAAATTATTTGATGTTAAGACACCAAAAATAAAAGCTAAAATAAAAATGGTCAAAATGTCATAACATTAAACTGAAACAAACTGAAAATAAAATGACTAAAACAATGTTGCTTGTGACTTTCACTAAAATGTGTGCTTTCACCTTACCTTGGAGGCTTCTGTAAGGATGAGCTTAGAGTCCTTCACGAGGCATTGTAGAGGAACTGTAACATCAATGACCTTTGCTCTTTCATGCTTCTTACTGTTATCGGTCACAAATTTTCCATACCAGGCATTGACAATTATCAGACCTGACAGCCAACATGAATATGGAAAACAGGTAAGTTTGGTATAGTTGCTGATAAGAATACTATAGATTTAAATGCTAGGTGAAGAGGGTTTTTTTTACTATTTGGGCTATGGTGCTGAAGTGCCATTGCAACATTTCAAAATTGAGTAGCTTTTTGTAAAGGCTTAATACAACACCCACTATATGGTCAACTATAAGTGCTATTGTTGTGAAGTGTCCAGGAGCAGCAACAGCTCAGCTATGAGGTTGTAGAAAACACAAACACAGTGTAGGACCACCATGTGCTGAAGTGCAAAGGGCACAAAAGTCAGCTATTCTCTGTTGCATCTCTCAAAACATAGTTCCAAACTGCCACTGGAAACAACAGCAGCACAAGGCCTCTGTGTTGGGAGCTTCATGAAATGGGTTTCCATGGCCAAGAAGCTGCACACAATGCCAAACGTCAGCCAGAGTGGGGTAAAATGCCACCATTAGGCTCTGGAGCATTACAGATGCATTCTCTAGTGTGATGAATCGTGCATCCCTAATCTGGCAGTCTGATGGAAGAATCTGGGCTTGGTGGATGCCAGGACATTGCTTCTTTCCAGACTGTTTGTGCCTACTGTAAATTTTGGTACAGGAGTGATAATGGCATGGGACTGATTTTTAGGGTCTGAGTTAGGCCCTTTGTTCTCATGAAGGGAATTGCTAAAGCTACATCACACAAAGACATTTTAGACAATACTGTGCTTTCAACTTTCTGGCAACATTCTCAGGAAGGCCTCTACCTGTTTGAGAATGACTGTGCCCTTGTGCACAAAGCCAGGTCCAGAAAGACATGGTTTGACAAGTTTGGTATGGAAGAGTCCAAGTGGCCTGCAAGGAGCTCTCAACACTAGTGAACACCTCTGGGATAAATTACAGTGGCAATTGCGATTGCAATGTATTCTTGTTCAACATTAATACCTGAACTCAAAAATGCTCTTTTGGCTGAATGAACACATATTCTCATAGATACACTCCAACATCTTGTTGAAAGGCTCCCTACAAGTGTAGATACTGTTAAAAACACTAAGAGGATGGGAATGTTGTCCAAGAAGCTCATACAACTGTGATGGTTTATTTATCCTAAAACATTTAGCCATATAGTTCATTTAAAATCTTATAAGCGAATGGAACTTTGTAAACCAATGTGATAAACCAACCTAACCACTGAACAGTGCACATGTTGTAGTATGCAACAGTAATGAGAGAACATCATTTAATACTGAATGGCATTCTAGTACAGTCATCTGTGTGAGCAGTCAATTTATACTTTCCTGCGTCATAAGTAACTTTATAAAATACCTGTAAGGCAATTTAGCTCTTCAAGTTAGCCTTATTAAGAATATTGAACTTGGGCAACACACAAAACTTAGCCTATGTCATTAAATGTGAATATCTGCCACCTGATATTTCATGCTCCCTAAATGAAAGTTATCTAGAGAAAAGAACTATTTTTTATTAGTGCCTAATTGAAATTAACCAAGGAACTGGTTAACTTTCACCACACCAAAAAGCCTCTACATCCAATTACTATTCAGGAAGTGTATTTAGAGGTGGTCCACTCCTACAAGTAAAACACTTGGGGGTCCACATTAATGACAGGTTGGAATGGTCTTGGAACATAGAGGAACTATACAAGAAAGGGCAGAGCAGGCTCAGGATTCCTTTAATAAGGGAAAGTAACATCCTTCACATGTTCTACAACTCTGTGATGGCCAGTGTGATTTTCTATGCTGTGGCGTGCCGGGCCAGGCTGGTAACATCATTTCAAGAGAGGCTGACAAAATCAAAAGGCTAATTAAAAGGGCAAGGTCATTTTTGGTTTTTCTTTCTTTTGAATTTTCCTATCTTTATAGTATTTCCAGGGTGTACATTTATTTATCTATCTATTTACCTATTTATGTATTTATATACTGTATCTAAAGAGCTTTTTCTATCCATCCATCTATCTAAATTACTACATGACATTTTGAAAGGGCAAAAAGTAAACATTAGCCAATATGTTCACATAATACTGTACATATTAGTTTTAGTAATTGTTATTGTTTCTCTAGGAATTCAAATAACAGCTCACAATATACTACTTCATGCAAATAAATCATATTTGTTACCTTATATTCTAACTTTCCTGATCAACTTATTGTACAATTTATGATATATCATCATGGGAGAAACACTGGCTTAGCAATATCAGACACCTGATTTAATAAGCTTTGAATTTTCTTACAGAAAAGAAGCTTCAAGGAAACCCGATCTGGAATCACACTACATACCCATTCTTGCTTCCTCTGCCTCAATAATTCGACGAACAGATTCCTGCATAAGACGGACCTGTAAGATAAGATATATCCAGACACTGAAAATGAAGAAACCACATTCTATGCTTCTGTAAATTTTAAAACAAATTATATTCATTATATATAGCTTTATATTCCCCTTTCATACTACTTGCACAGTTTGTATTGACCAGACATTTGCCGATTCTAAGGTTTTATTACTGCTGTGTGATTTTTCCTTAAATTTGTTATTTCTTTCACTTTTCCTTTACCTTGTGCTGCTATATATGTGCTGTACTAATGCTTAATTCATAAATTGATTGAGAAAGGGGTTTCTCCGAAAAAAGGGCAAAATTACAAACTGTGGCCTTCTCTGTATATCTTATCTGAATTCAAAGTAATGTGATCTGGACTAGCATACTCACTGCTGCTTCAGACTCCTGCTTTTTTTTTGCAATATCAGTAGCTGAGTTTTCTCTTTGCTTCTCCAGTTCACTAAGAGAAAAAATTTGAAAAACAAATTAAAGAGCACCTTCAGAAAAAAATAATACACATAAAAATATTGCACTTTCAAAGCTTATAATGCTCTGTGCTCCATTACTCAGCTTTTTCAGTAACATAACTACCCTTTTTCTGACTCATCTATGATCCTGTGTCACCAGATTTACAACTATGTAGCTTAGCATTCCACCCAGTTTGCCCCATTTGTATTTATCTTACTGTTCTTTTTGGGCATTGAGGTAGGGCTTGATGATGAGTCGATGCATTGCCAAATAAAACAAAATCGGCGCCACAGTGGCATAGAAAACAGCACTGGGCAGTAACTGGTCCGTCAAGTGAATTGGGAAGAAGTACGTCTGGCTGGCACGATTTAACCTAAGAGAAAGAAGTAAACCAATCAATAACTTGGAATTCCTTACAAAACACATGCATAATGAGCTACTGCAGTGTGTAGCAGCAGAAGCAGTATAATGACTGCTATAACTACTTCAAGATAGCCATATGCTTATACACCATACAAGGTCTTTACTGTAGGTCAAACACATCACACAAACACCAAAGCAGAAAAAAAGACTTACTTGATTTTGAGTGACACACCCTGTGGTACTCCAACGCTTACAGTGGCCCCCAAAATGCTGTGCTGACTAATCTTGCGTTCTGCACCATACTCAACAACTGTGCCAAAGAAACCAGTCCTAGTCGGTTGAAAGATACAAACATATTTAAAAAATGTACTCCTTTGACATTTTGTTACAACAAATTCATTGCCCATGGGCACTTGTAAGTAGCCCACTAAACAATCAAAGCAGTGAAAGAAAATTTGTTTGATGTACATAATTGGAGTGACACTTACTTCACTGAACCCTTTAATCTGGTCTGATCTTCATCCTGGAACTTATATTGATAACTAAGCATCATGAAGGAGTGTGGAATTCCCAACTAGAAAAAGAATAGGACTGGTCAAAGGATACAAAATTAAATTTGATATATCAACTCCATGGAAAATGAAAATACCCTCACTCTCAATTGCCATAGCAGATACAACATTTCCTTTTACATTTTAATCATTCAGGGATGCTGGAATTATTTCTCAGTGGCATCAATTGTGCTTCTCTTTCCTAGTTCTTACTATGTGTTCTTTCTACTAGAAATATTACTCATGACATACCTGCAGGGCAAAAGTGAAGTGACTGGTCTTCGTGTCTCTTACAATACTGGTGTTCATGGCAGACTGTGTGCCCCAACGCCACTGTAGATAACCCATTGTGTTCTTGTCCAGATGACGTGCTAGAACAGTAGTTAGGCCTGGTCGAATCCCTCGTGAGGAGAACTGGAGGCCACACTGTGTGGTTACAAAGCTGGGAAATGAACAAGAATACATGTTAAAACCTATTTCAAAAAGCTATGTCTTGCAATTACAACGGTCTCCTAGACTGTAAGGAAGCCCAGGTTAAGCTGATCTCAATCATATTCCTAAATATGTTCCATTGCTAAATTGTCTAAACAAGAAGAATAAAACGATTGCAACACATTTTTCAAATCAGGAAAACTAAACTACTGAACCTATGTAAAAAAAGGGATCTAGTAGACATGTATTTTTTATTTTTTTTTTTTTTTGGCCAAAAAACTCAGACTTGTTTAGTCTGGTCTTTAATTAGATTCTTCACTCAGAAATACAGTGGATACACATGGACCAAGCTCAGATGCTACTACACCAGGAAAAACTGTAAATATACAGCACTCTGATCCTCATGTAGCCTAAAAGATTTTGAGGGTGATGCAACACATTTGTCCCATTTCTGAAAAATCCTGTAAAACATACTGTACACACAAGTCCTGTTTGACAGATTTCCAAAATAAGACTTGTCATACTTTATATAATGTTCATAAATGTGATTGACTCAGTTTTAGGTTGTAGGAGCCAGAACCTACCCCAGCTGCATCAGGTACAAGATAGAAAAAGTGTACTAGGTTCAGACAAGAGAGGCACCACTACATTTTTCCACTAAAATCTATTCTACTACAGAGTACTATTTTAGTAATTTACTTACCTATAGTATAATATTTGCCATTATTTGCTATCAATGACAATTGAATTTTAACATTTTTGAATTTCAATCTGGATTTTTGTTACTAGAAATTAAAGTGGATTATGTTTTCAAAAATACTATCCCTTATGGTAAATTAATCCTCAACTAAAGATTAACTCATACTTAAATGCTTTTATTAAAAACTATTTCCAGTGATCCTAGAAGCTATACTGCCTGCTTTATGGAAAAATACTACATTAACAGCTTAAGAACAATATTCAAATTAACACTCTTCTTTATTTGATAGCTTTAAGGAATTAACTGCAAGCCCCACAACTGAAAATATATATAATTAAATATGAATTTCAGAAAACTGTGCATAAACTGTAATTAACTGCTCCAATGTTATGCACTAACCATTGTTTATTTTTTATCTAGGTAGTTATTGTTCAGTTTTTTCAGATTTGTTAACGTTAGTACTGTAAGTAACCAGCCAACTGGATTTATTAATGAAATACAACTTTCCAGTAACATGCCGGCTGTCCTATTTGTTTGACATTTCTTCCCATATGTAAAATTTTTTTTTTTCAGCAATATAGATGTTATGCATTTTTCAGTCTAACAAAAACAGAACACAAGCATTTCTGTATTTCTGTCAGTTCTAAAAGTAAATAAGAGGTTCCTGCAAATAAATCAGGCATTTGTATAACAGCATATACCAGGATGCTATTGAACAAACACATTCTTAAGTTAAACTGTGGTGATTTGTCTTCATCTTATAGGAGGAAAAAAATAACTGTGGACTCCTTATTGTTATTGTGTATTGGGAAACAGAACCACAAACTAATAACCAAAAGATCAGTTAAGCATAACTCACCAGCGAGGTGTAAGATTCCGAAATATCTTCATCCCAAACAGCGGGCCATGCAGGTCCCCAGCTCCTAGTTCTACCTGCCCAACAGGAGAAGCCAGAAGGACTTTAGTGACAAAATGAGACCAGCTGGGTGTATCAGGATGCAGCTAGACTCAACGGGCTCTTCCTGGCTTCCTTAAGGATACGGAGAAAAAAAACAAAACTCAAGCTGCACATGCTAGTATCCCCAGAGGGGTAAAGTTAGCACAACAGGCTAGATAATACCTCTCCCCAGCCTTTGCTGGATGTGACACGTCGTAGTGCCAAGTTAATGGTCCCACCACCATTGCCATTCTGTGTAGAAAGACTTCCAGAGAGGATAGCCGTGTCACGTGAGGTCAGAGGGGCCTATAAAAATACATATTTACATATTTTGTGATGAAAATAGAAGCAGTAGAAAAGAAATGACACTAAGAAATAATAAACCCACAGTACCTCTATGGACTGTGAAATGTGCATCCTGTTAATCTCTATCTGTGGGAAGCCACCTCCTGGCATGTCTTCATATTCCTCATCATAACGATCAAAAAGGTCAGTGGCATCCACTCCAACACTGATTGTCCCCTGCTCATGCAAAAAAGAGACTAGCACATTCTCTCACATTTGCAAAAAACCTTATAATAGGACAACTGTACACAAAATACCTGCACAAACATAGTTATATATTACTCTCATACTTTGCTAATTATTGTTTAGAAAATTGATATATAAATGGATGCATTGACTAAGTAATTCCAGCAAAAGTAACATAAACTACAATCAGGAGTCTAGATCTAATGTTTTCTAAGAATTATGCTGAATGATGGAACTCTGTTGAACATTTCTGAACACACTAAGTATTTACCACTTAAAGCTGTTCTCTGTTATAGAACAACTGGCTAAACTGCAATGCCAGCTTAGTGTTCAGCTCAGATCTACTGTGCCTCTCTAACACCTCTTCCACAATGCAATTGCCTTAATTTGCTCACTTAACTTGAATGCCACTGATACAGCTTGCAGGTCACTGGCAACATTATATCTAATTTGACAACATTTTGATTAGCTACAAAAAATGTGTATTTTGTAACTGCAGATATTAGATACTATTTCGTTATATCACACATTTGAAAAGAAAAAAAAAAGTATATTAAACAAAATCAAGAATCTAGTTTAAACTTTCTGTAAACATCTCCTCCACACGTCATTTTTTTAAATCATATGAACAGAACACTCCAAGGGACTGGAGCGCCATCTAGGGGTAATTTTATTTATTTACTTTAACTAAGTGTTTCTGGGAAAAGTACAGTACAACAAAAACCCCAGTGGCCTAATCCACAACCCTGAATTAAATGTGTTTAAATTGTAGGCTTGTTTACAAAAAAAACAAACAAACAAAAAAAAAAAATGCATATACATATATATATATATACACACACACACACACATATATATATATATATACTGTATATATAAAAAATACATACATACACACACAAAAGTGACTGACAAAAGTGTAGATATGAAAGATTTACAGACTCAAACTGTAAATAAAGTATATTTGTTTAAAAAACACGTATATAAAACCATTTACTTTAAAAAATAAATCTTTGTACAATATTAAAGCAAAAAAAAAACAAACAAAAGATGGACAAAAAATTCTAAAAGTTGAAAGTTTTGGGAGACCTCAAAATCTGTAATTCAAGCCAGGCTTAGAATACTACCTTATCCTCACTGGAGTTACGATTAGTAATTACTTAACTATAGAATGCATGAGGATTAAGTTGGATAGGATACCTTTGGGTTTGTTCTCTGTTGTAACCTCCTCTCTTCCCTCTCCCTCTGCAGGCGCTCAAACTCCTCCCTAATTTCAGCAGGTGTCCTCTTTCTTTCTACTACCTGAAATAAATTAGAAACAGCTAGAAGTTAGTATTTGCTTGCCTGCTGGTGGATCTGCATTCATCTGAACACTGAATTGGTCAGTCCCATGCCCAATAGACATTTAATGGACTGTTGTAATTTATATCAAGCACTGAATGCTTGATGCTCACCTCCCATCCTTCAACCTCAAGACCTCTTTTCCCATAAATGTCATAAATTGCTCTGGACTGTGGGTCACTAAGCACTGCAAATAAAAATGAAGGGTAAGTATATTTGATAACCTTGAACTAGGCAGCAACAGGTAAAAAAGAGCAACCACCTACCTTCATAAGCCTGATGCACTAGATTGAAAAGACGCTCTGCTTGATGTTTCAGTTCAGGGTCTCTGTGTTTGTCAGGATGGTACAACATGCAGAGGCGCCGGTAAGAAGCCTTCAGCTCATCTTGGGTGGCCTGAAAAACCCTGTGGTTACTTCAAATGCAATTTAGTGCCTGACAATGTACCGTACTTAAAAAATAGCATATAGATATTTTTTATGGGGTAGTAGCTATTACACACTTTCATTTTTTTAAATTTTCATCAGCTCCTTTAAGACAGTTCAGACTACCACTTTCCTTTCTGCTAATTACAGCCATAGGCACTTAAAGATAATAAAATTAGTAATATTATTTGTATTAAGTGGGTTTGAGAATGCTACATCAGTATTTTTTTTTCTTGTTTTCTTTATATTCTGAAATTAATTTCTAATTTTATCCTGTAGAGTAAAAGCCCTAGTGGGTTTCTTGCATATCCACCAGGGTGATCATTGTGTTTTTTTGGGAACTGCAGCTTTTAGAATTCTTTTGATAAATGAGTCATGCAACTGCAGGAGTCCTGTGTGTCTACAAATATGAAATAAGTTAAACAATAAAAATAAAAGTTAATACTGATTCAGTTTTAACAACACAATAGAACAGGCTGATTATACATTAGTGAAGATTAAGCCCAGACCATATTCTATACAACCTTGTTTTACACAGACTCTGAAAAACTGCAAAATAATTTCGTTTAGAAAGGTTCTCTTTCTAGGCTATAAAGGCAACAAACCGAAAAAAACGTTCATGTTTACAATGTGCCCTTAGTTGTAAAATAATCCAAATAATTAATTATTTCACTAAGGGCACTTATGGTATCGGTGTTCTACAATACAGAATGAATTCCTTAACCATAGATGATTGAGAAAACAATGGAAACAGGTAAATAAGTTGTCTAAACAATGCGTTACTCCACCATGAGTTGCCGGAACAACCACATTGCTCTCTGGCACATATTCTGCAAATGCTACGTTGAAAGAATGGATCATCATTCTATCTTGGATTTGATGTCTTAGGTGTCCATGGTTTACATCACCATAATTTTCTTTAAATCAGTCATAAACATCTATTACTCTCAAATCATCAGTACCCGTGTTGACACTTTACCTTTTACTTTTTCACCCTGGAAGATTCCACTACTATCAGGATACAAAGGGTTTAACAGAAGATTATTTTGGTCACTCAGAATTAACTGGCATATTTCTTGCCCTCTAAAGGACTCAATGTAGCTTAAGAATGCATGGAGAATACTCAACAACACAAAAGACTCACTGAAACTCTTTCATGTAGTGAAAAGAGCACTTGGTCCAGTAAATGTTTTGGTGTGCACAACAGATGTACTCATGTGCTTGCTGAACATAAAGTGAAGGATGACTCATCCTACACGATGACTTTCTTCCACAACTCAGAAGAACACTGTATGTTCTTTTATCATTTTACCTGCAATGGTGCTCCACCACCCAACTCCTTCTCAAAAATCAGCAGAGATCTTTTTGAATTATGAGAGCCAAAACAACAAATTACTGCATTTTAAATTCCTCTGTATGTGTCCATCCATGCTCTAGGACTGGATCCTGCCTTCTGCCTAATACTTGCAAAATAAATTCCCAACCTACAATAAATATGAACTGGACTCATGAGGTTAAAAGGTGGAATGATGGATGCACCCACCATTTTTATACATGACCTTAAATATGATGGAATATTATTTATTTAAAATCAATGAATGGGCATATAGAAACACTTGCTTCAGTATACAATATACTCATAATTCCTTCATTTTGTTAGTTATCTTTTTAAACACTATTTTGCCATTACAAATGATTGAGAATGAAAACTACCATATCAACCATTAGGTGAAGACTGGATTTGCAAACATTGAACTCTAATCACAGAGGACTTCTCTATGAGAAAGTATACACTACTTACACAAAGACAAATTAATAAAGAGGCAACACAATATTATGATAGCATTACTTGCCAGTATAAAGACAACATGTCTTTCAGCTACAAAATTAGATCTAACAACTGATATCTTGTAAACTGATAAGAGAAAAACAAGGGACATATGCTTCAGAAGCCTGACATTGCAAAACAGGTGGGGTTTTTATTTATCTGTTTATTTTTAATAGGCAGGGAACCTCCAATCTCATTTTATGGATTGTTACACATGACTTTAATTAGCTTCTGGATAAGTCATTAGCCTAGCGACTAGTTACTAGTTACTTTCTCCAGCCTGGACTGTGAATAGTTAAACAATTTAAACAATGTGATCATTAATTATACAAATGAATGATTGTGTTTTATTAGTTCAATCAGATTGTTTGTTTATTATTGTGGCTTAACTAAAGACCACATCTCTGTGAGTAATTCAGAAATACAACCAATCCTAAAGTATTCACAAACCTTTTCTTGATAGTGAATATCGAGCCGATCACACTTATATATCATGGGCTCCAACTTGTCCCACCAATCTCACAGGGAAGTTTTTTACGGATCTTCTCATCTCTCACCCTTATCCAGCTGTCAAGCTCCATGCAATTTTCTTAATATGGCTGACTGTCCACTTTGATTCATCTGTCTCATATGATTCGTTGTTCATCTCCAGTCTTCTCTCTGATACAGCCAATTGTCCAATTTCACTAATTTATTTCATTTACATAGCTGTCTGACTACACTAATCTCACTCTCTAATAATGCTGACTGTTCGCTTTCACTTACCTTCCTCAAACAAGTGGCTATCCAATTCTTCAAATCTCTCTCATTCGTCTGGCTTTCAAATTCCACTCATTTCTATCCTACAAACAGATGTCCAGATCAGCCCCACCTGTTTCCTACATCAGGCTATCCAACCCCACCCATCGCTGTGACCTCCATCACCACTAACTAATCTCACATGGCTGAATTTATGGCTCCAATCATATCCTCTACTCTGTATGTGGTCCAGCTCCACTGATATCTTTGCAGTTGCCTGTACAGTTCCACTCATATCTCATACACTATTATGCAGCTGCACTGATGTCTCTCTCTCCAACAACCAATGAATGACACAAGTGTCCAGACAGACCAATCAGTTGTCTACTGCCGACTCATCTCTTTCATAAAGCTAAATGTCCATTTATTTCTCTCCTACAACCAGGTGTTCAGCTAAACCCAACACCTATTTCTTTCTCTCTCTCTTGAATTGGACCATCCAGCACCACATATCTCTATCAAATGCCTGTCCAAGTCTACTTATGTCTTTCCTGTAGTCTCTCGTCCTCATAAAGCCTGTGTACTGATTTGTCTCATCCCATCTCACAAGGCTGGTTTTTATGGCCCTACTCCTCCCTTACTTCTCTCTCCTTTATTCGGTTATCTAATTCCATGCATTTCTTTTAATATGGCTGACTGTCCACTTCATCACATCTACCTCATATGGTGAGATGTCCATCTCCAGTCTTCCCTCTCATACAGCCAAGTGTCCAGTTTACCTTATATACATAGATGTCTGGCTACACTAACCTTTAATACTGTTGATTGCTCATTCCCATTTATCTCAAACAAGTTCTACCCCATTCTTCAGCTAAACCCACCTCAACCTCTCCTGCATCGGACCATCTGGCACCAAACATCTCTCTTAAATGCCCATCTGTCTAGGTCTGCTTATGCCTTGCCAGCAGCAGCCTCTCAGACTCCGCACTTTATCAGAATATTGGCTAGCTGTTCGCTCAATGCACTCCCACAGTCATTTGTGGAGCACTGTTCATTTCTGTGACTGAGCCGCCTGTCCACCACCACTCCTATCTCAAACAGAGCTGGCTGTCCACTCATTTCTCCAACAGCACCGGACTGCCTTTGCTCTCCCTGCTGTAGAGGTACTTGGCCAACAGCACTGATCTCTCTTAAACGCCTTGCTGTCCAGGTCCACTTATCTCTCTCCTGCAGCTGCCTCAGCATTTCCACTCCTATCTCATACACAACTGTCTGGCTCTCCTCTGGTCTCTCTCTTACAACGAGATGTTCAGTTGCACCCTCTTCTCTCTCTCTCTCTCTCACACTCACACACACACACACACACACACACACACACACACACACACACACACACACACACACACACACACACACACACACACACCCTTTAGTTCAGTCCCACCTTCCCTTTCACTCAGCCGACTGCCCGAATTTCCCCAGCTCTTATTCCGTCTCTTGTCGGATTTACAAGTCTCTGCCTGACGGTCCAGTTCACGCTGTCGTGTATCCAGCCTCTGACCTATCTTACACGATTCAGAAGGGTCACTGAAACTTTGTGCTCGATTTGCCATGATTTCGTTCGACTCGGCTCGTACGTGCTCAGCCCGATCACCCACGTTCCACCGAACTACTCCTCACCTCTCGTCTCACATTCAGAAGGGAATAGTAATCGTCGTTGTCGATCTCCTCATCGCCGAAGGCCGCCGCCATGTCCGCAACCTTTCAACTCCACTTCCCCGCCGCCACTGTTGCAGGAGGGTGGCGCTGAGAACTCAACGTGCCCCCTGGCGGCCAGGAGGAGCGACATCAGCTTGTTCACAGCACCCGAGCTGTCATGCTGCCACAAGAGCCAAAGGGCCAGGCGGTCCTGATTTCTTCTTGTGGACTTCTCGTCTTTCCAGAAGTACCTGCTTCTGCTAGAAAGGAAGTTAGCATGCATATCTTACTTATCAGTCTCTGTACCGTCTCTGTATTTCAGAATTTGTTTTAAAAATGTAGGTCAAAGATCCAACAACCATAACAGGTAAGATAGTAGATTAAGTCTTAATTAGATCTGTAGCCCTTTTTACAGCTTTTTACATTTCTTAAAAAATTGACGTCATACAATCAATCACACTAGAGAAACGAATCTAAAAATCCCGGGTAGTACACCCATATATTCAGGCCATTCTTATGTTGTTTTCTTACTTCTGTGTCATGTAAAATTATGGAAACTATAATAAGAGATAAATTAGAAAGGTACCTATACTGTATGAAAATAACAGACTTTCGTCTAGTGTATGCCATCCTAATTCACAGTGTTCTTAAAAAATGGAATTATTTATTTCATGAGGTAGAAGGACATAATAAACAATAACAGTTATGTCAGATATGTCAAATATTAAAATATGTGCTTCAGTTTAAATGTTTAAAGTCTAAATATGCTCAATTGTAGTATAAATTTGTCATTTTTTTATCCTCTGATAGAAGTCATAGAAGTCCATAGAGGGCTAAAGCTCTAGTACAGGATCACAAACCAAAATAACACAATTTTCATAATGACCTTGAAATAGTCTTAAACGAGAAGACAAATGCTTATGATTGAAATTTGTAATTTTTAACTTTCTGTAAGTGGGTCTTAGAGGGCTAGAACCACTGATAATGAATTCAATATCAAAAATATTATCATATTCTTGATCAGCAACTTCCAAATAACATAAAATGATGCTACCTATACTACCAATGCCCATTTTTTATAGTTTTGTGAAAAGGAGTAACTTTGACCCCTTGTAGTCCATTACAGGGTAAACATCTGTGCTTGGCTGATATGGCATGCACAACCCCAAGTCCTTCTTATCATTTTTGCTGAAGACACTTGTTGGTTTACTGTTTATCATAAGGGTGCTATATTCTGCACAAAATATGGTCCAAAAATGGCCTAAAAATTAAGTTTTTTTTGGAGTCTAAAAGGATAAAAGTAGCAGGAAATCTCAAAGAGCACAACATCTTGCATAACAGGACATCAAGATGTGTCAAATGGTGTATCATATGTAGGGTTGTCTCATACCAATGAGTTAGGAGCTAGGGAAGTAATTCTTCTGATCACAGTAACAATAAGCATTGGTTTTTAAGAGAAAGATCTTTTTAAGCCAATTTTTTAGATTATTTTGAACAGGCAACTGCAATAGTTGACAAAAGCAAAGCATGCAAAATGATTTACTTAGAATTTCAGAATGCTTTTGATACAGTCTCACAGCAAAGATTAATTCTAACACTAGATATTGTAGGCATCAGAATTTACCTTCAGAACTTGAATCTCAAGATGGTTAACCTTCAGGAGACAAAGTTTACAGATAAGAGGAGTCTGTCAGGGGTTTGCCTTTGGTCTGTTATTTTTTCTGATTTACATTAATGACATAGATTTCAGTGTAGTTAATTAACTGATGAAAATTGCAGATGATACTAAAATTGGGGAAATGGCAGACACTAAGGAGGCATCAAAAACAATTCAGAAAAATCTGGACAAAGCTCAGAACTGGGTGAACACTTGGGAATTACAGAATATACATAGAAAAGTGCAAAGTGCTATATGTTGGCAAAGGAACATCAGTTATAAATAAAAAATGGAAGATACTGCCCTAAAGGAAGCAAACTCTGAAAACGATTTAGGTGTTTATGTTTTCATCATCTAAGCAATCTGCAGGAGTTACTAAATAGCAAATTAAATGTTTTGTTCTATTGTAAAAACTGTTGAAGAGGTGTTGTCAAGGCAGGGGGCACTTACTCTGATGTCTGAATGTGAATCCCAATGCCCCAGTTTAGTGACCTAGACATTGTGCTATAAAAAGACTGACTCTCTGTGGTCATAAAAGATCCCTGGGCATCTTTCGTAAAAGAGTATCATGTATACAGATATCCTGGCTAAATTGTCTACCACAGCCTGGTCATTCTGACCCTCTAATCATCCACTGTCTCTAATTGGCTGTCTATCTCTCATCCCTTCACTGCTTAACAGCTAATGTGTGGTAAGCATACTGGTGCAAAAATGGCTGCCATTGCATCATCCAGGTGAATGCTGCATATTAGTGGTGTCTGAAGTGGCTCACCACTCACTATATAAAACACATTGAGTAGTGAGAATAGCACTATATACTGTATATGAATTATTACTATTATTGAATATAAATCAAGGGAGCTTGTGCTTAGACAGTATAACACACCAGTGAGAATATACCTGGAGTGTTGTGTGCAATTCTGATCACTAAACGCTAAAAGTAAGACATAGCAGCATGTGAAGCTGTGCTGAGGAGAGCAACCAAGTGCCTCCTAGGACTTGTACTCTGATAGACTCAGGGAATTAAACCTGTTATTCTCTAGCAGAGGCAGATGCAGGGGACATAATCCAAGTTTTTCAAATTCAAAGACATTAATACAGAATCATATACTCAAAGGCACAAATGGAAATTAAGCGCATTTAGGAACGAAGCCAAAAAGCACTTCTTTACACAGAGTTATGGGAGTCTGAAATAAACCACATGGACCTGTATCTAAAGCAGAAGCTTTGACAACCTTTAAGAATTATTTGGATTAGATAATGGGACAGCTTAGCTATTAGCTAAACAAACAAGCTTGATAAACTGCATGGTCCTTTCTTGTTTTTCGAATTTCTTATGTTTTCTACCAATCTATGGTTGTCAGAGTATTTTATTTGTGGTATTGTGCTTGGGGAAATGGTAATATTTGCAAATAAACTGATTAAAAAGTCTGGTTCAAACTTAGGAGTCAGGTTGGACTCACTGGAGGAAATGATAGAATTGAGGTCACTTAAGAAGCTGCTTTATATCTTGGACAATGACTCTCACCCAGTGCATGAGGTCTTTGTTAAGCAGAGGAGCACATTCAGTAACAGACTGAGATAATTGTGCTGCTCCAAGAAGTACTATGTAAGGTTATTTCAACCCTCTGTCACCAGAGACTATAATGAGGAGGAGGTGAAGTTTCCCTCTGTGCTGAATGATAACTGAGCCAGTCTAGCAGAAATCTTAATAGACAGTGGCACTATGTGCAAGATATGGTGCCAGTATACTCTACCTATGACTGACATTCTATACTGTAAAACTGTACCTTTTAAGTATGTGCAATTCTAATCACTTCATAATTCATTTTGTTAATTTACTTATAGATCATTTGTGTTATATGTACAATATATCTGTGCCTTTTCTTTGTCTACTGCTATAACCCTGCAATTTCTATCAGATTGTGCAGCCAAGAATCATATGTGGCCCATATGGGTTAGTACACTTGTATTAATTGCCTGGTACACGTGTGCTGTGAGGAAGCAAAAACCAGGAAAGTTTGGGGATCCCCGAGGATTAGGGTGGGAAAGCCTGGTCTAGATATCATTCACCAAAGCTTGAAGCAATCATTTCAAATAATGCAAGATTATTATTATTATTAACTTAAATTTTTTTTTTTCGCTAACGCATTCATCTAAAGCAACTTACAACATCCATCCATCCATCCTTTGTCCAATCTGGTATATCCTAACAACAGGGTCACGAGAGTCTGCTGGAGCCAGTCCCCGCCAACACAGGGCGCAAGGCAGGAAAAAAACCCCGGGCAGGGCGCCAGCCCACTGTAGGGCACACACACACACACACACAAGGGACAATTTATAATCGCCAATGCACTTAACCTGCATGTCTTTGGACTGTGGGAGGAAACAACTTACAACATATGAAATACAAATTGTTACATTTGGGACCCAAATTTTGTTTCATACAAAACACATTGGGGGCCTATATGGGCTTGCTGCCTGGGGTAGCCACCTAAAAAGAATAAAAGTATAGGTAAGGAGTCAGTTTGAGAACACATGGAAAGAGAAACTACACACTCACAGACGAGAGAGTATTTCACTTATATAAGCGCAACAAGGCAAGGCTTTAATTTGGGTTGAACTGTTAAACTTCACAAATAAACATAGAAAGTTTGGCCACACAGACACTTTTTTAGGAAATACAGGTAGGTGATCAACGGCGGAAGAAATTGCTCAAAACATTGCTAGTACATGGTTGTTGTTGGCCACAAAAAGCTTCAATGGATGTGGCAGTGACAGTTGTTTCTTAGAGCAGACCAGGGGCCTCATGTATAAACGGTGCGTACTCACAGAAATGTTGCGTAAGAACTTTTCCACGTTCAAATCGCGATGTATAAAACCTACACTTGGCGTAAAGCCACGCACTTTTCCACGGTACCTCATGTCTTGTCGTACGCAAGTTCTCCGCTCGGTTTTGCAAACTGGTGGCACCCAGCGTCAAAGCAATGGTACTGTTCTTGTGTGATTACTCATTATTTTCATGACGCGGCTTTATAAATACACAGAAACTAACCGCATATTGTTTATTAGTGTAATGCATCTGATTGTAATTAACTCGTAACAATATAATGGTCCAGAGAACAGCCATAGTATTCCAAATACCATAACTGCTTTAGCGTTGTTACTCTCACTTCTCCTTCTTCTTCTTCTTCTTCCAGCTCCTCCCGTTAGGAGTTGCCACAGCGGATCATCTTTTTCCATATTACTCTCACTGCACGACTCGGAGTATTTATATCACTGTATCTGAGTGTGAATCACAGCAGCAGCTGATCGGAAAGAGAATTATCGATATACAGCTTTAAGGACACGCTGTCTCAGCCACTGCAAAACGTTTTAAAGTCTTTCCTGTACAGACCTCGCGGTTCAGAAACAGTTTAATCCCAAGAACTTTAAATGCACTCAATCAAGTGCTCCTTGTAGAACGGTTTGTACTTATAAGTACAATCACCCCACTGTAAACTTGCACTACAGTTATAATATCGCACAACCTGAGCCACTTTATAAAGCGCGTATTTACATATGATGACGATATCATTTTTAAGGTGAAATGCAGCAAAATATGTTTGTAAATTATACACATAAAACTTTAACTTCATTTAAATAATCTATATTCTTCACTGGGAGTGTCGTAACAGATAGAATAATTAAACATGTACTACTAAGATATTTCAATGTTCTTTAAACGTTTTGAAGAATCGGCGCTAAGCTTACAGATGGCTTAACGTCTATTACAGAGTTGATTGTGTGGCGATCGGTTACTTGGGGAAAGAAAAGCACTGACTGCAGTGACGGCTACGCCAATATATATTGAATATAACACAGAACGAGAAAATAGCAACACAGCTAAAAACGCAGCAACAAATTTCGACAAAAGATAAATGCTTGTGTCATGAGCACGAGGCTGCTATGCAGTGTCCGCAACGGACGTGGCCATCCACCGTGCATAAGCTACCTTACTGACATTGGTGGGCAAAGAAGCCACCGATTCTTCCTCTGCCCAGTGCCACCACAAGCCTAGAGCTGCCCCAGAGTACTGCTGCAATAAATTATTTCATCAAGTGAAACACGTTTAATAACGTGCTTTAACTCCTATCATCGAATTCATTAACTCGCTTATATCATGTACATTTATTTGCAAATTTCTGTTTCTTGGCGGGAAATTTGTCCCAATCAACATCCAAAGCAACTCTGGGAGCCCTTTCTTTTCTTAGGCTGGCAATATTGTGCAGCACTGTGCAGGCAACAGTCACGTCGCATGCTCTGTCTGGGAAGACCCTCAGGTGGTGCAGGCACTGAAATCGGGATTTCAGGAGGCCGAAGGTCATTTCAATTCGAGCCCTGGTTTTGGCATGGGCATGGTTGTAAGCTTGCTGTGCTGGGGTTTGGGGGTCTGTAAGGGAGTCATCAGAAATGTCTCACAGGCATAACCTTTGTCCCCAGCAGCACACCAGAGAACTCACCTGTGAATACAAAACATAATTCTTACAAGTACTGTACTCTTGCTGTTCAAGGTGCTTAAAAAATGGGGTGGTTTACCTAGAGAGAGTCTCTGGTAAATTCTACTGGCCCGAAAGATTCTGGAGTCGTGGACTGAGCCAGGCCACTTTGCCTCTAAATTTGTGATAAGGCAGTCAGCATCACAGATCATCTGTAACAATATATAGCCTATTAAGGTAATTTAATGCACAGAATAATTATGTAGCTGACAGTAACCATTACTTATTCTTACCTGAACATTGACACTGTGGAAGGATTTCCTGTTCACATAATCTCCCTCATGTGCCCCTGAGGGCGTTGGATCTGAATATGGGTGCAATCCACTGTACCAATTAATTAGGAAAAGCTATAACACAAAACAATGACTGTCATACTGTGACTGTGCTAATGTAACATTTTGTAGTAATCTGTTATTATTCATGTTACCTGCAATCTTGTAGAACTCCTCCTTGATGTGGATGAATCTTCTGTGGCCAGGGAAGGTGATAAATATGTGCACAAGAGATTTCAATGCCAGACTTACTTTTCTTATTGTGCGGCAAATAGTGGCTTTATTGAGGTTTTCTGCATCACCGACAGAATACAGAAACATGCCACTTGCAAAGAATCGCAGTGCTATGCAGACCATCTGTGGGACAGTGAGAGCATGGCTCCGTGCGGTCCTGTGCTGTATGTTTGGACCCAGCAGCCTACACAAATATCTGATGCCATCACTTGAGAATCTGTACCTCTCAGTCAGATATTCGTCTGAAAAGGCCAATGGGTCTGCCCTATCTCGGAAGACTCTTTCATGCCTGAATGCTCGTCTGAGTATTAAAACTTCCTCATCAACTACATCATTCAACAAAGGGCAAGCCATTGTGGATAGGAAACACACAAATCTTTAGTCTATATATACTACGTATTGACCTCGTTACGGACTTAATTGAAACCACATTTGCAAATTGAGGAGCCATTTCTTATTATCTCATCAACTGCAATAAAATATAATATATTGATATTTTTTATCATTCAACAATACATTTCTACTGTATACTTGCATATATAGATATACATAGTCTATATTCTATTTCTCATATTGTATAGTATAGTTCTTTTGCACTGTGTTGGCATTCATTGTGGACAGCAAAGTAATAATTGCTCAGGAAAATGTGCTTTCCTCACTGGGTGTTTTAAATCTCTTTAAATCTCGAATAATATATATATTCATCAAACCTCTGACAGTGAAATGAACAGCAGTTTTCAATAATAACTAAAATGACAGTACGCATAAATAGATGAATGACAGTATATCTAGTTTTTTAATGCAGGATCATGAAATGACTAAAACACATTAATATCTAGTAGGATTTAGGGAGGAACTAGCCGATAAATCACTAAGATTAATCTTAGCCTGGTTGTTAGCCTGCTCTGGAGCAGGCTAGCTGCAAAGTGTAAATCTCCATAGTAACTTAATGTAGATTAATTTAGCCTCCCTTCATGCAACCGAGTCAGGGCTAAATTCAGCCCGGATAAGCAGAAAATCCCAGCTTAATTCCTTATCTTGGTTTTGTGCAATACCCCCCTGGAGTGTTGTGTGCAATTCTGATCACTAAACGCTAAAAGTAAGACATAGCAGCATGTGAAGCTGTGCTGAGGAGAGCAACCAAGTGCCTCCTAGGACTTGTACTCTGATAGACTCAGGGAATTAAACCTGTTATTCTCTAGCAGAGGCAGATGCAGGGGACATAATCCAAGTTTTTCAAATTCAAAGACATTAATACAGAATCATATACTCAAAGGCACAAATGGAAATTAAGCGCATTTAGGAACGAAGCCAAAAAGCACTTCTTTACACAGAGTTATGGGAGTCTGAAATAAACCACATGGACCTGTATCTAAAGCAGAAGCTTTGACAACCTTTAAGAATTATTTGGATTAGATAATGGGACAGCTTAGCTATTAGCTAAACAAACAAGCTTGATAAACTGCATGGTCCTTTCTTGTTTTTCGAATTTCTTATGTTTTCTACCAATCTATGGTTGTCAGAGTATTTTATTTGTGGTATTGTGCTTGGGGAAATGGTAATATTTGCAAATAAACTGATTAAAAAGTCTGGTTCAAACTTAGGAGTCAGGTTGGACTCACTGGAGGAAATGATAGAATTGAGGTCACTTAAGAAGCTGCTTTATATCTTGGACAATGACTCTCACCCAGTGCATGAGGTCTTTGTTAAGCAGAGGAGCACATTCAGTAACAGACTGAGATAATTGTGCTGCTCCAAGAAGTACTATGTAAGGTTATTTCAACCCTCTGTCACCAGAGACTATAATGAGGAGGAGGTGAAGTTTCCCTCTGTGCTGAATGATAACTGAGCCAGTCTAGCAGAAATCTTAATAGACAGTGGCACTATGTGCAAGATATGGTGCCAGTATACTCTACCTATGACTGACATTCTATACTGTAAAACTGTACCTTTTAAGTATGTGCAATTCTAATCACTTCATAATTCATTTTGTTAATTTACTTATAGATCATTTGTGTTATATGTACAATATATCTGTGCCTTTTCTTTGTCTACTGCTATAACCCTGCAATTTCTATCAGATTGTGCAGCCAAGAATCATATGTGGCCCATATGGGTTAGTACACTTGTATTAATTGCCTGGTACACGTGTGCTGTGAGGAAGCAAAAACCAGGAAAGTTTGGGATCCCCGAGGATTAGGGTGGGAAAGCCTGGTCTAGATATCATTCACCAAAGCTTGAAGCAATCATTTCAAATAATGCAAGATTATTATTATTATTAACTTAAATTTTTTTTAACGCATTCATCTAAAGCAACTTACAACATCCATCCATCCATCCTTTGTCCAATCTGGTATATCCTAACAACAGGGTCACGAGAGTCTGCTGGAGCCAGTCCCCGCCAACACAGGGCAAGGCAGGAAAAAACCCGGCAGGGCCAGCCCACTGTAGGCACACACACACACACACACACAAGGGACAATTTATAATCGCCAATGCACTTAACCTGCATGTCTTTGGACTGTGGGAGGAAACAACTTACAACATATGAAATACAAATTGTTACATTTGGGACCCAAATTTTGTTTCATACAAAACACATTGGGGGCCTATATGGGCTTGCTGCCTGGGGTAGCCACCTAAAAAGAATAAAAGTATAGGTAAGGAGTCAGTTTGAGAACACATGGAAAGAGAAACTACACACTCACAGACGAGAGAGTATTTCACTTATATAAGCGCAACAAGGCAAGGCTTTAATTTGGGTTGAACTGTTAAACTTCACAAATAAACATAGAAAGTTTGGCCACACAGACACTTTTTTAGGAAATACAGGTAGGTGATCAACGGCGGAAGAAATTGCTCAAAACATTGCTAGTACATGGTTGTTGTTGGCCACAAAAAGCTTCAATGGATGTGGCAGTGACAGTTGTTTCTTAGAGCAGACCAGGGGCCTCATGTATAAACGGTGCGCGCACAGAAATGTTGCGTAAGAACTTTTCCACGCTCAAATCGCGATGTATAAAACCTACACTTGGCGTAAAGCCACGCACTTTTCCACGGTACCTCATGTCTTGTCGTACGCAAGTTCTCCGCTCGGTTTTGCAAACTGGCGGCACCCAGCGTCAAAGCAATGGTACTGTTCTTGTGTGATTACTCATTATTTTCATGACGCGGCTTTATAAATACACAGAAACTAACCGCATATTGTTTATTAGTGTAATGCATCTGATTGTAATTAACTCGTAACAATATAATGGTCCAGAGAACAGCCATAGTATTCCAAATACCATAACTGCTTTAGCGTTGTTACTCTCACTTCTCCTTCTTCTTCTTCTTCTTCCAGCTCCTCCCGTTAGGAGTTGCCACAGCGGATCATCTTTTCCATATTACTCTCACTGCACGACTCGGAGTATTTATATCACTGTATCTGAGTGTGAATCACAGCAGCAGCTGATCGGAAAGAGAATTATCGATATACAGCTTTAAGGACACGCTGTCTCAGCCACTGCAAAACGTTTTAAAGTCTTTCCTGTACAGACCTCGCGGTTCAGAAACAGTTTAATCCCAAGAACTTTAAATGCACTCAATCAAGTGCTCCTTGTAGAACGGTTTGTACTTATAAGTACAATCACCCCACTGTAAACTTGCACTACAGTTATAATATCGCACAACCTGAGCCACTTTATAAAGCGCGTATTTACATATGATGACGATATCATTTTTAAGGTGAAATGCAGCAAAATATGTTTGGTAAATTATACACATAAAACTTTAACTTCATTTAAATAATCTATATTCTTCACTGGGAGTGTCGTAACAGATAGAATAATTAAACATGTACTACGAAGATATTTCAATGTTCTTTAAACGTTTTGAAGAATCGGCGCTAAGCTTACAGATGGCTTAACGTCTATTACAGAGTTGATTGTGTGGCGATCGGTTACTTGGGGAAAGAAAAGCACTGACTGCAGTGACGGCTACGCCAATATATATTGAATATAACACAGAACGAGAAAATAGCAACACAGCTAAAAACGCAGCAACAAATTTCGACAAAAGATAAATGCTTGTGTCATGAGCACGAGGCTGCTATGCAGTGTCCGCAACGGACGTGGCCATCCACCGTGCATAAGCTACCTTACTGACATTGGTGGGCAAAGGAGCCACCGATTCTTCCTCTGCCCAGTGCCACCACAAGCCTAGAGCTGCCCCAGAGTACTGCTGCAATAAATTATTTCATCGAAGTGAAACACATGTTTAATAACGTGCTTTAACTCCTATCATCGTGAAAATTACATCACGTATACATCTCAGTATTTTAGTTATTCAGAGAGCTGTAATATCATGAATGTAATGATTCTGTTCCCAGTTGGAGGAAGAGAGCCAGTTTAAGAAGCAAGTAGTGATTCACACACATATTTATTTGAACAAATAGTATGTTTTTCCTTTGCCTCCACTTGGTATTCGCTGAAATTCTTATATTTTCCCCCATGCTTTTCCCATTGTCTTTTCACAGAAGGCTGCGCTTAAGGGCGATTTATATTGATTTGCATATTCAAAGAGGCGTAATTCTGGGAGGATTTGGTGCGTTACATAATGCGCGTGCACGAGCGTTAGGTTTCACGCTGATCGGGATTTATGTAGCGGAAGAACGTGGAAGTTGGAGTACGCACAGATTCCTGCATCTGGATTTTTCTGTGCGTAAAAACATTTCGGCTTTTGTGCTTACGCCATGTTATAGTGCGAGTTCTACGCACGGCGTTATACATGAGGCCCCAGACCATTAAGTTTAAGTAAAGCTAAGCCAAGTTAAAAGTTAAGCATAAATTCAATTCTGCCTCCACCACCAACCTTCCTAAGGGTGACAAGGGTGCTTTTCCAATATACAGTAAGTGTGACTCTTCATTTACATCATTTATATATATATATATATATATATATATATATATATATATATATATATATATATATATATATATTAATCAACATTTATTTATGTAGCACATATTCATACAAAAAAATGTAGCTCAAAGTGCTTTACAAAATGAATAGAAAAATAGAAGACACAATAAAAAATAAACATAAGTCAACATTAATTAACATAGAATAAGGTCCGATGGCCAGGGTGGACAGAAAAAACAAAAAAAAACTCCAAAGGCTGGAGAAAAAAATAAAATCTGTAGGGGTTCCAGACCAAGAGACCGCCCAGTCCCCTCTGGGCAATCATATATATATATATATATATATATATATATATATATATATATATATATATATATATGGTGTGTGGATGTGTGTGCCCTGTGGTGGGCTGGTACCCTGTCTGGGGTTTGTTTCCTGCCTTGCGCCCTGTGTTGGCTGGGATTGGCTCCAGCAGACCCCCATGACCCTGTAGTTTGGATACAGCGGGTTGAATAATGGATGGTTGGATGGATATATATATATTGTCAGGGATGCCAGGGGCCATGACCCGGCCGGGACGCCATGGCAGGGATGCCATGAGTGCCCACCCTGGATCACGTGGGGGTCGCCTTCCTGGTTGCTTTGGGGGCCACGGGTACAGGGCATGAAAGCTCCACCATGTAGGGGCCCCGTGGTCACCGCCAGGAGGCTCCCCAATGCCTTGGGGACCTGTTACCCCAGCACTTCCGCCACATCAGGAAGTGCTGGGGGGAAGAATTAGGATGGCGTCCGGAGAGCTGCCGGGAGGACAGCCGGCACCTCCGCCACGCTGGGGCGTGGCTAGAGGAGGAATGCCGGGAACACCTGGGGCTCATCCGGGTTATATATAAAAGGGGCCGTCTCCCCTCATTCGAGGCTGGAGTCGGGAGGAGGAAGGACAAAGCTCAGGAGAGCTGTGGAGGCGGCCTGAAGAGAGGCATTGTGGCCAGGACTGAGTTTTGGGGGGTTTTTGTGCACTAATTTAGGGTCTTAATGACCATTATAAATACTGTAAATATTGTAAATAAACGTGTGGTGGTTGAGAACAATATGTCCGCCTGTCTGTGCCCGGGTCAACTTCCACAATATACATATACACTCACCTAAAGGATTATTATGAACACCATACTAATACGGTATTTGACCCCCTTTCACCTTCAGAATTGCCTTAATTCTACGTGGCATTGATTCAACAAGGTGCTGAAAGCATTCTTTAGAAATGTTGGCCCATATTAATAGGATAGCATCTTGCAGTTGATGGAGATTTGTGGGATGCACATCCAGGAAGCTCCCGTTCCACCACATCCCAAAGATGCTCTATTGGGTTGAGATCTGCTGACTGTGGGGTCCATTTTAGTACAGTGAACTCATTGTCATGTTCAAGAAACCAATTTGAAATGATTCGAGCTTTGTAACATGGTGCATTATCCTGCTGGAAGTAGCCATCAGAGGATGGGTACATGGTGGTCATGAAGGGATGGACATGGTCAGAAACAATGCTCAGGTAGCCCGTGGCATTTAAACGATGCCCAATTGGCACTAAGGGGCCTAAAGTGTGCCAAGAAAACATCCCCCACACCATTACACCACCACCACTAGCCTGCACAGTGGTAACAAGGCATGATGGATCCATGTTCTCATTCTGTTTACGCCAAATTCTGACTCTACCATTTGAATGTCTCAACAGAAATTGAGACTCATCAGACCAGGCAACATTTTTCCAGTCTTCAACTGTCCAATTGTGGTGAGCTCGTGTAAATTGTAGCCTCTTTTTCCTATTTGTAGTGGAGATGAGTGGTACCCGGTGGGGTCTTCTGCTGTTGTAGCCCATCCACCTCAAGGTTGTGCGTGTTGTGGCTTCACAAATGCTTTGCTGCATACCTCGGTTGTAACGAGTGGTTATTTCAGTCAAAGTTGCTCTTCTATCAGCTTGAATCAGTCGGCCCATTCTCCTCTGACCTCTAGCATCAACAAGGCATTTTCGCCCACAGGACTGCCGCATACTGGATGTTTTTCCCTTTTCACACCATTCTTTGTAAACCCTAGAAATGGTTGTGCGTGAAAATCCCAGTAACTGAGCAGATTGTGAAATACTCAGACCGGCCTGTCTGGCACCAACAACCATGCCACGCTCAAAATTGCTTAAATCACCTTTCTTTCCCATTCTGACATTCAGTTTGGAGTTCAGGAGATTGTCTTGACCAGGACCACACCCCTAAATGCATTGAAGCAACTGCCATGTGATTGGTTGATTAGATAATTGCATTAATGAGAAATTGAACAGGTGTTCCTAATAATCCTTTAGGTGAGTGTATATATATATATATATACACAGTATATATATATACCATTAGTCACATGTGCTGCTTTAACATCTTCAAGGCTCTACAGAAGTAGGAAACCAAGGACTGGAGATGAAGGTGATGCAGTCATTAACACCTTTTCTTTCTCTACCCTCAGAGCCAGCAAAGAATTCAAAAATGAGATGTGATGTAATTTCCTCCCAAATTCCCACTTCTTCTGCCTTGTTGACTATGAAATCTCCAAACCAAAAGTTGGCATTCATTCAAGGACCTGTGACTGAACAGCATGGTTTCCACTGTTCAGAAGCACTTAAAAATGACAATAATTCAACAGATCATTCACTAAAATAATCCATACTTCAGTTTTGATCCTTTTACAAGATATTTTTAAACTGGACATCATCCTTGGACCCTAACCCTTTATCTTGTCTCGTCTTGTCATGTATATACTGTATTTATATATATTTATATACAGTATATGTATGTATATATGTACTGTAATCTGTGCTTGATGGTTGGAAGTGTGCTGTATACAATTAACATTACCTAACATTCCTAAACCCAAATTACTCTAATTTAGGATAGAGTGTGGGCTGAAATCTATTCCAGATGCATGAGGTGCAAGGCAGGACAAATCTGAGTGGTGCACCATTTCATCAAGAGGGACTCTCACACACGTTCACATATTAACAATTAGAGGAGACTAATCTAGAATTGTCAATAACACATTCTTAAATACTGTATACTTAATCCAATTCAGTATCTCAGGGGGTAAATTGAATCGAATCTTATTGTTCTTTTGTGTCTGTTCCTCTTCTAAGTCTGAAACAATAGTTGTCTACATTTATTTGCAATGTGCAATTTGTTGGAGCGCTCACACACCATGCCCAGTCTTATACTTTGTATTGTTATTTTTGTAACACACTTTTATTTGCTTTGTAATGTGGTTGGTAATGTTATGGTCCTTGATAGGTTGTATACTAAATAAAGACTAGCTGATTGATCTTTGTATTGTGGAAGTAAAAACAGCAGGAAAACCACATAAATGCAGTATAAGAAAGAACATACAAATAGCACAGATCTCAGCTGAAATTTGCATTCCAGGTACTGAGAGGAATCAAATGAACCTGCTGATCAACTGTTTCAGGCACACTTTATTCATCAATTCATTCAACCATTTTCTTCCAATAAAATATTGTGGTGAAATGGAACTTATGCTGGAGGTGTCAGGACCAAGGTAGAAACCAATCATGGACAAGACACTCACAAGGTAAATGTCTAATCACCAATTATCCTAGCATATACTTCTTTGGGGTGAGAAAAAAAAAGAAAAATTTATGAACCCATGTGTAACTCCTGCAAACATGAGGAAAACATGCACACTACACACAGACACTGACTCGGCATACACAAAGAAACCAGGCCGTAGATTAATGAGGCAGCATTATTAACTACTGTATCATCCCACTGTATCATCCCACATCCATGCTCTGTTTTTATACAGAGCCTTTCTCAATTGTCTGTGACTTCCACAAAAACTACTAGATACTAAGCATTGGTTATTAGTATGCACCAAAATAAAAAATATTAAAAACAAAACACTTTACAATAACAATAGCCATGAAAGGCGGTGTTTCACAATGTAACAGCACAGATCTAACAAAGAAAATAGGAATAAGCTAAGTCCTTGAATACTTTGTCCTTGGTTTCTCTTCCCGAATGTCACATTTTGCAGCATTTCATTCCTTTATCTCTCATAGTTAAACACAGAAGCAAGATGAACCATTTCATGCAATAGTAGTAGAAAAAACAGGCTTCTATGAGTCATCTCAAAAGACAGGCTGAAGATGACCTTGAACACAGTTGAATAGATACGTACCATGTGGTACAGGGGTTGTGTAATGAGGCTTCAAATAAGAAAATTCCCAGTGAGGGTCTTTGGTGAGTCTCAAAAGCTGGTTATCATTCCAGTTAATCCAAATAACATTGGATAACTTGAATCCTTTCACAATACTGGGTCAACAATTGTGTCACTTATGTGGACTTATACTCATCAATAGTTAGGGCAACACCAGAATGATAAGGGCAGGGACCAGATCAGATAGATAGATAGATAGATAGATAGATAGATAGATAGATAGATAGATAGATAGATAGATAGATAGATAGATAGATAGATAGATAGATAGATAGATAGATAGATTTTTTCTATTTCTTGAATGGGCTGATCAAACTAAAGTTGAGGATTTATGATCACTAGAGCACTAATCTCCAGTGACTATGATTAAAATCATATTTATGTATACATTCAGTGGTCACTTTATTAGGTACTTCTCCAGAAGCCCACTTTCAGCCCATCTCAAGTAGGAAATTGGCAACAAAATTTCTCTTTTCTTGTTTCTGTCTAAAACACTAAAACATGCTCTCTCTAACATGCTCTCTAGTCTTAATCAGCCAAGCTTTAGGAAGGACCATTCCGCTAAGATGGCTCTACTTACCATTGTCATGTTACAGCACGCTAAAGCTACCAAAATGTCATCTGTCCTCATCTTGCTTAATCTCTATTCTGCCTCCAACACAGTCAACCACCAGATCCTCCTTGGCACTGTCTAAGTCTTTGGCATCTCTGGGACTGCCCTAAGGTGGTTTTATGTCCTGCTTTTGGGGAAGATCCTACCTTGTGTCCTGGCATGGAAAGAAGTCAAGAGTGCACCATGCAAGCATAGGATATGCTCCTAGGATTGGGCCTGGGCCCTCTCCTCTTCTCTCTATAAACCTCCTCACTGGGCCTTATTATGCAGTCCCATGGTTTCTCTTTATTAGTACTGTACTGACGATACGTAGCTGTACTTGTCATTCCCTCCAGAGCACCACATGGTCTCAGCTAGTACTTCTGTATGTCTCACTGATATTGCCATCTGGATGACGGAACACCATCTCCAGCTTGGCAAAGATGGACGTTTTTGTGATCCCAGCTTGCCCATCTGTTCAGAACACAATCTCTGTTCAGTTTGGTTCATTATCACTAACACCTACCAAGTAAGTATGCAACTTTAGGGTGCCAAGTGATGACCAGCTGTCCATCAGGGTCCACGTTGCTACAGTCTCTCAGTTTTGCGGACTCACTCTATACAATATCTGAAAGATCAGACCATATGTAACATAGTATGCAGCACAACTTCTAGGTCACTTTGGTTTTCTCATGTTTGGACTTCTGTAACTCTCTGTTGGCTGGAGCATCATCATGTGTTACAAAGCTACTACAAATGATTCAAAATTCAGTTGCATGTCTGTTGTTCAATCAGCTGTGGAGGACGATTGTCACTCCTTTGTTCAGATCTCCCTGTAGTGGTACATATTAAGTTCAAATCCTTGATGCTTGCCTACAGAGTATTAAATGAAATAGTACCTATGTATTTGGAGACACTTGTGAGGTCCCATGCTCCTTCTTGACCATTCAGGTCTTCTGATGAATGACATCTGGTGATTCTGCCTCTGCATTGTATCAAATCTCAGTCTATACACTTTTCATGTATAGATTCTAACTGGAGGAACAAGCTGCCTGCCTCTATTTGGAATTCAGACTCCCTCAGTGTGTTTAAGAAATGCTTGAAGACTCTCTTGTTTAGTGAATTTCTGTCCAACTGAAGGTTATGTTATCTATTGTTTGTAACCAGATAGTATCTTTGTTCTAAAATCTTCACTTGTGATTATCAATTTTGTAACCTTATCCTGTAACACTTGTTGCCAAAAAGACTCCCAGACTGATTTTACTTGATTATGTTGTCCTCTTTTATAGGTCATTTTGGATAAAAGTATCTGCTAAAGAAATAAGCATAAACATAAAGTATTATTAAATGTATTATTATTATTAAGTACATTACAACTTGAGGCGGCACAGTGGTGCAGTGGTAGCGCTGCTGCCTCACAGTTAAGAGACCCGGATTCTCTTCCCGGTTCCTCCTTGCATGGAGTTTGCATGTTCTACCCGTGTCTGTGTGGGTTTCCTCTGGGTACTCCGGTTTCCTCCCACAGTCCAAAGACATGCAGGTTAGGTGCATTGGTGATTCTAAATTGTACCTAGTGTGTGCTTGGTGTGTGTGTGTGCGCCCTGCGGTGGGTTGGCACCCTGCCTTGGGTTTGTTTCCTGCCTTGCACCCTGTGCTGGCTGGGATTGGCTCCAACAGACCCCCATGATCCTTTAGTTAGGATATAGTGGGTTGGATGATGGATGGATGGATGGACATTACAACTTTTTTTTAATTGATTTTATTATAATCATTCCATACTGATAGATCAATTTTTACAAAAAATAAGACTGAAAACAAAACAACCCAACCCCCTCGCCTATACAACTTATTTTTGTATAGAGCTATTCATTGAATGCAGGCACAGAGCACTGTAACTAAATTCTCTGGCAAAATACAAGCATAGATTATAGTAATCCACCTTAATAGAAGGGCAAGTGTCTGTGTGTGTGTTTGTTCGGTTGCTATGTCTATGTTATATGCCATTTACTATGGGATTCATAAAAGCAGTGTGTTGTGCCATCTTTTGGAATGAAAAATGTAATGCAAAATACATTCTAATAGATGGTACATTGCAAACTTACATTTCCGCTTATACATATACAAAGTTGTTAAATCACACAGAAAACACAGTAGAAATCAACTAACATAAATGGAAACTAGCACTATCCATTAATTATTTGATGAACTGTGGCCATTTGGCAGCATAGGAGATTAAAATTGTAAAAGAGAAAGTCAAAGACAATTGCAGTAATTGATTTTAATAGAAATAAATGCATAACATCATAATTTTCCCACATTTTTAATATGTAAAAAAACATGTTTTGTATGGTTTTGTACTGTGTTTTAAATGGCATGCTAGAGTCAAAGACAATGCCTAAATTGTGTGCTACTTTTGTAAAACTCATTGTAATTCCAACTGCGTTAAAAGTTACAGAGTATTGTTGTAATGAGCTTCGTTCCCCCCAATAAACAGCATTTATGTTTTTTCTATATGAAGAGACAATTGTTCTCCTCCATCAACTCATTAAAGTCACTTGATAAAATTAATTAAGGACATAATCAGAAAAATTTCATTTGGTCTAAAAGCAAGATATAATTAGGCGTCATCTGCATATGAGTGAAAACTATTGCTATGTTTTCTAATGATCGCTCCTAAGAGAAGGTTGTAAAGTGAAAACAGCAACTGTCTGAGTACTGAGACCTGCAGGAAAACATATTTAACTTTTCTGAGTATAATGATAGAGTAGTGTATGCATACAGTATGTCTGTATGTACTGCAATTGATTTGGTAAATAAGAACTAAACCAGGCAAGGTGCCTGTGAGCCCAATGTTATTTTCCAGCCTTCGTAATGAAGTAGTATGGTCAATAGTATTAAATGCCACTGTTTTGTAAGGGTCTGCATGTATTTGTATTTTATGATTTATGGCCTTTTTTGAATTAATATTTTTCATACTGTTATATATCATTTGATATGTTCATAATTATTTATTGTCTGTACTTCAAGGCAATCAAGTTAAGATTGTGTCTGCAAAAACTTTGTGCTAAATCTGGTGATCAAGTTTGTAGATCAAATTGTGGTGGGTGTTTTCTGAAGCGAAATGCTATCTGACAAAAAAGACCAATTCAAATGAAATGGAGGAATGTCTCTTGCCCACTGCTGCCCAGGAATTGTTCTGGTCCCCTGTGAACCCTCATAAGCAGGTTAGAAAATGGATAAATTAATATAATTTAATTTAATTAATATAATATTAATTAAATTAATTAATAAATTAACAGATTTATTTGTGAGAACAAAAGGTTGTAGAACTTATATGATGGATTTTTACAAAAAGTTGACATAGATTGGTAGTTTGTAAGCAGTCGTTTTTCTTGGCTCTGGTCTATTAGACACCACTGATATTTTTAAAAGAGCCTAATTAGTATCTTTCATTTTTTTCTTCAAACTTTGTCTCTTCTTCTGCTGTACTTCCACATATTGTCTCAACAGCTGAAGGCACCTTTTCTCAAAGTCACCCCAGCCATCATCTGCATAAAGACTGTCATGATCGAAGGACCAGGTGCTAATTCAGTCTCAAAATTTATGATTTCGATTTTGAGTTCATTACATTTCACTTACCAGTGAGGTGCAAACATCAAGCTAACCTACTAACTTGTTACCATTTTGAAGTTTGTGCGTTCGTCATAAAATACAGCGTGGCCCATATTTATGTATATGATGTTTCACAAGCTGTAGCATTTAATGGCATCACTGTGTATCCTGAGAATGGGATTAACGATGTGCTTGACCGGGCAGCCCCTGCTGTGTTCGAATACAGGATGGTGGCAAATTGATTGTTGTTAGAGCCGTGCGTATGATGTGTGCGTTTATACTCCACAACAAACAACTATGCGGTGGTGAAACGGAAGATGACAGTTGAGTTTGGAGGCAGTGGCCCTAGCGTGGTAACTATCACAAGAATAAACAAAACATTTGACATCAGCGGTACTGTTTCGCAAGCGAAGGGAGCAGGTAGGCCCAGGAGTGTGCGTACCGATGCCAACACAGCTCTTGTAGCGAATGCCTTTCAAAGTTGGGTTCTTCTTCAGGCATGTATCGATCTGGATGGTGCATTGGTGGACCACACCATGGAGAACAGGGGATTGAAAAAACATTTAAGGTTCTTAATGTTCATGTTCCATTATGGTACTTGATAATAACATTGGTAGTTTCCTGATAATAATGCCTTTTCAATCATATACATAAATATGGGCCACCCTATAGCTGTTAGAATTACATGAAAGAAATGACAGAAAGATAATTTTGAGGACAGCTAATCTGGTCATATCCACAAAATTATGCGTTGCTTTTGTAAACTCATCCATCCATTCTCAGACCTGCCTAATCCTGTTACAAGAGTGCAGGGAGCCCTATTCCAAAACAACATTATACCAAAGCATTTTAAACATGCATAACTATAATATAATTATCTGTAATATATTAGATCTTAAGAAGATTAGATGATTTTCTTTCAGTCACACAGTGTATCAGTTGCAGGAACTAAACTGGCCAATTTGTGGCTGAAAGTCCAATAACTAACAGGTACATTCCCTTTCATATTAAGAAATTCCATCCATCCGTCCATTATCCAACCCACTATATCCTAACTACAGGGTCACGGGGGTCTGCTGGAGCCAATCCCAGCCAACACATGGCGCAAGGTAGGAAACAAACCCTGGGCAGCCCACCAAAGTATTAAGAAATTTATGCGGAAAAAAAATTCTGGTGTTACCACAGCTCTCCAGGACCCATGCTCAAAGGAGCATTAATTCCATAATCAAGAACATGATACCAATTTCAAGGTGACAGGTGAGCACCCCATAATGAGGAAGCAGGCTGGTAAGATAATCCTTTTAATATTCATCAAGGATTGGGGAACAAGGAGAATAGGAGCCACCAGAGGTCACTGCGGTCTAGTCATAGTTGAAATGGAAAACTACATTATCCGGGATCTAGAAGCATTGTCATGGAAGGCTCTAAAGTAATCACCTGCTGAGGGTTGAAAGACTGCCTTGTAGTAGGGAACAGAATGGAGTGGGAGAAGTAAATTCATGTTACAAAAACATAAAACACGATTATTGATTTTAGTAGAAACATCATTTAATCACAAGAGCCAATGAGTAAAGAGCAAACAGCACAGCATATTGTAATTTATAAATATGTCATGACAAATTGTTGACAAATCTGAGCATTAAAGCAAACTGCTATTTCAGAAATTGGTCTTGAATTCATTTTAACTAATGTATTACTGGTTCTTGGCTTGACAACCTGAATTTAACAACAGAAATAATCCATCCCTTTTTGTACAGACTTGCTTAATTCAATTCAAGGATATATGGGTCATAAACCCATCATGGCTGCACTAGACACAAGGCAAGGAACAATTTCTTGATGGGATGCCAGTCCTTTGAAGGACAATAGGCAGAAACGATTTGTCAAAAAGGCACAGAAGTTCAATGTGGAGTAGATGTAGGCCAGATAGTATTGTGATGACGGTGGAGGTGATGAGATCAAGGATATGTCCAAAGGAGATTTGGCTGAAAGTGACATCAGATGATATAAGAAGTATTGGTTTCAACAATTAATGTGCCTAAAAGAAAAAGTGAAGTTCAATTTACAGAAGGTTTTCTCAAATTTCTTAGCTTTAACAAGCACTGCAGAAGTTATGTCTTATTGCCATTGCCATCTTGAAACATGTCCAGTTGTAAAAGGCTGCCTAGTAGCAAAGGGGTTGCCAGGAGGATGATAGTGGTATGGAACAGGAGGAAAAACAGCCAAAAAGACACCCAAGGAAACCGTCCTTTTAAAGACTCCATAGGTTTCACAGTAAGGTGATTCTAGCAGCTTCTGATCTGTGGCCAAGGAAGGGATCAGCTGTTCTGATCCACTAGAAATGAATCCAGGGTTTTTAATGAAGTGACCTTCGGAATGGGTCCAATACAGTCTCAAGACAGAGGTCCTATTAAGTGCTGAGTTGAGATAAGAGCTGCATGAAGGCCCACTGGTCAAATGAAGAGGTCAGGGTTCAGATGGGAGAGAAGAAAGTAAGATGGGGGATTAGGAGTGTTTTGATGTGGTATTTAAATGTTGGGCAAAACCAAAATCCTCCTGTTAGACTAGTCAAATACCTGTTAAGGCAGGCCCAGAGAAGCAGCAGGATTGTGTTTGTCCTTTGCACCTTTGGTAATTTATATAAGTGAGACTGCAATTCCATTTTCCAGCCCCACTTGTATAATTCTGGTATGAGCTTGAGCCATATCTTGCCACCACCATGTACAAAAAACACTTCAACAAGAAGCAAAGTGGTAGGAGAATCATTAAAATGATGCATATTAAAACTGTCTAAAGAATGAGTTTAAAAAAAAACAGGAGGAAACAACTCCATCACCTAAATTAGAACCACACCGCAAATCAAACTACAGTACAGTAGTAGTAGTCTAGGTGGTGAGATTCAACACTTTCCACATACAGTTGGTATAGAAAAGAATCCCCCCTTTGAAATATTCCCATTTTTTTTGCTTTACAGCCTTAAATGAAAACACACAAACCAATATTTTTTCCATCTTTACTTACTCGATGCGCAATGCGATCTATAACATCCAAATGAAAGATATCACTGCTACAGTTCAGAAGAACTTTAAAAATTAAAAAACAAGAAATACTGAGATTAATAAAGGATCATCCCCGTCTCACCCTAACAATATTTGTAAACTCAATCAGGTGTAAGTAACCATCATTTTCATTGCAAACCATGCTTACTGGCTTCCTTCCACCTGTGATCAATTTTAATCAGTGTGATTGGTGAAGCATAAAAACAGCTGTTCCTGGAGCATTCCCTTGCTTGGTAATGCAACTGACAGAAAACAACTGACTATGGGTGGCAAGCCACTTTCAAAAGATCTCAGGAATAGAGTTGTGGACAGATATAAGGCAGGAGATGGATACAAAAAAATCTCAAAGGCTTTATCAATCTCAAGGAGCACAGTAAAGTCCATAATAAAGAAGTGGCAAGTGGCAAGTACTACTAGGACCCTCCCAGGATCTGGCTATCCCTCCAAATTGGATGGAAGAGCAAGGAGGAAACTGGTAACAGAGGCTACCAAGAGGCCACTGGCCACTTTGAAGGAGTTACAAGATTTTATGGCAAAGAGTGGTTGTTGTGTGCATGTGACAACAATTTCACAAGCACTCCATAATTGTGGATTGTTTGGGAGGGTCACAAGGAAAAAGACACTTCTAAAGAAAGGCCACATTAAAGTTTGTTTGAGCTTTGCCAGAATGCACCTTGAAGATTCTGATGCCTAGTGGTAAAAGGTCTTATGGTCAGATGAGACCAAAATCAAACTATTTGGCCTTAATACTAAACAATACACCTGGCGGAAATGCAGTGCAGCTCACCATCCACAACACACCATACATGCAGTAAAGCATGGAGGTAGCAGCATCCTGTTGTGGGGGTGTTTCTCTGCCGCAGGGCTGGGGGCTCTCTTTAGGGTAGAAGAAAAAATGGATGGGGAAAATACCGTCACATTCTTGAGGAAAACCTGTTATCCTCTGCCAGAAAGTTGAAGATGGGCAGAATGTTCACCTTTCAACATGACAACAACCCAAAGCACACAGCAAAGTTGAACACACAGTGGCTGAAGGAGAAAAAAGTGAATGTCCTCGTGTGGCCCAGTCCTGAATCCCATTGAAAATCTGTGGAAAGATTTGAAGAAAGCAGTCCACCAACACTCACCATCCAATTTGAGAAAAACTTGAACAGTTCTGTAAAGAAGAGTGGGCAAATATTGCTTAGTCTAGATGTGCAAAGCTGATAGAGAAGTATCCCAACAGACTCGAGGCTGTCATTAAAGCAAAAGGTGGTTGAACAAAATATTGACATTGAGGGGTTAATCTCAGTATGTCTTGTTTTTTATTTTTTATAATTTTTCTGAACTGCAGCTGTGATATCTTTCACTTGGATGTCATAGATTGCATTGAGTAAGTAAAGCTGGGAAGAAATATTTTTTGTGTGTGTTTTCATTTAAGCAAAAAAAAATGGGAATATTTCAAAGGGGGTGATTCTTTTCTATACCCACTGTATATTGGTTTATAGGTTCATTACTGTTATGTATACAGAGTACAGTGAAATTCTTACTTGCACATGCTGCTCCTCATGCAACATGTCACCCCTCTTTGGCACTATAAGTAATGAGTACCTTACAATGTAACTTTTGTTGTTCTTTACCTTAAATAACTATCTTACCTTACACCTTCTCTCTTTCTTATCTTAACATTAAAATTATACACAATAGGAAAATATTGGTAGGTATTGTAAAACATATTTACATAAACCTGACTTCCTTGTGGCAACTAAAGTAATATAACTAAAAAAAAACAGAGTAATGTGAAATGTGGGCTTGGGAAACCCCTATATTAAATATAAAGTGCCCTCTGTTACATTTGGGGCAAAGATACATTTTTCTATGACTTACCCTCTGCTCCACAGTTTAAAATTACATATCAAACAATTCAGACTTGATTAAAGTGCACATTGGAAACTTTAATTTTAAGGTGGTTGCATACATTTCAGTTACACCTTGTAGAAATGACAACACTTTTCTACGTGGTCCCCCATTTCAGGGCACCATAATGTTTGGGACATAGCAATGGTAATACTTTGTTGTATATCGCTTTCATGCAATGGCTTCTTGAAGTCTGCAATTCACGGACATAACCAGGTGCTGAGTATCTTCTCTATTGATGCTCTGTGAAGCCTCTAATGCAGCCATCTTTAACTCCTGCTTGTTTCAGGAGCTTGTCCCCTTACGTTTTCTCTTTAGCATATGGAAGGCATGCTCAACTGGATTCAAATTTTCAATTTCTTATCTCTGAAAAATTCAGCTGTTACATTAGCAGTATGTTTGGGATCATTGTCTTATTCTGGGATGAAGTGCCATCCAAGGAGTTTGGAGGCATTTACTAGACCTTGAGCAAGTACAATGTTTTTATTCATTGTGCAACAGCCATCAACAGTTACATCATCAATGAAGATAAGTGTGCCAATACCTGTGGCAGCCATATATGCCCAAGCCATAACACTCCTAACACCATGTTTAACAGATGAGGTGGTATGCTTTGGATCTTGAGTAGTCCGTTTACATCTCCACACTTCAATCTTGCCATCTCTCTAATGTCTATCCACAAAATGTTTTACCAGAATTCTGCAGACTCTTTTTGCAAACTGTAATCTGGAAATTCTGTTTTTGTGGCTAACTCTTGGTTAATGAAGTATTCTGTGGACAGTTATCTCTGACACATAAACATCTGTCTCCTGAAGTCTGTTTTTCTCATCTGTCAGACAGGTGTTTGGGGCTTTTTCTTTGCCATAGTGAGGATTATTTTGTCATCAACCATGCAGTTCTTCTTTGGCCTACCAGTCCCTTTACAGTTTCTGAGCTCATCGATGTGTTCTTTCTTCTTAACGATATTCCAAACAGTTGATTTAGGTAATCCTGAAGTTTTACTGATCAAATTGTTTACTGTCTCAAATTGTTTTATTTTTGTCTTCAGCCTCACAATGGCTTTTTTGACTTTCATCAGTACAGCTTTTGTCCTCATGTTGAACAATGTCAACATTAGACTTCAAACGGTAGAAGCAAGCCGATGTATCTTATGGCTGCACTAATGAAGCAATGAACCCCACTTGAGTAATCACAAATGCCTGAAACGCCAATTGTCCCTAATATTATGGTGTCCTGAAATAGAGAAGACCACGTATGAAAAGTGTTGTCGTTTCAACATGGTGTGACCAACGTTTATGCAAATACTGTACCCTTAAATGAAAGTCTGCAATGTGCACTTTAATCATGTCTAAATTGTTTGGTTTGTAATTTTAAACTATGGAGCAGAGGGGTGAATGAAGGAAAAATGTGGCTTTGTCCCAAACATTACAGAGAGCACTGTACGTATGGTGTGCAAGGCAGAAACCAACCATTAACGGGGTACCAGTTGATCACAGGGTACATTCACACATAAAGAGACAGTTTAGAGTTGACAATTAACTACATAGAAACATGATGTGGGAGGAAACCCAAAAAGACATGCGAATAAACAATGACAGTGTTCAGACTAGGATTCCAATCAAAGACTCTGGAACTGTGAAGCAGCTGTGCTAACCACCACACCACCATATTGCCTCCTATATGTTCATCTTTTTTTTATCCCTACCCTGTGTGTTATACTATTTTTCAGAAACATCATTTCAGACTTACCTTTGACAGCCATTAATCTGGCTGGGAAAGACACCACCAAGACTTAAAGAGCCGACGGCATAGGTTAAACAATAACATTCAGTTCTCACTTCTGTCTCACTGTATAAACTGAAACAAATCATTTAACCTGCTTATTCTACAGTTATTGAAAATATCTGCAAATATCTTGTGACAAAGGCACTATACGAGCACTCAGCCTGACACAGACAGACATGGAAGGCACAGATAAAGCAAATAAATGTTTTATTTTTTTTTTTTTTTTCACCTGTGGATAACACCTTTCCCGTTCCCACAGACACAACACTGTTCCACAAGCACAGTAGCACAATCAACACAATACTTCTTCTCTGTATCCTCCACTCCTCTCCATCAAGCTTTGTCTCCTTCCACCCGACTCTGACTCTTGGAGTATTGGCTGTTGGCTCCTTTTATAGCCCACCCGGAAGTGCTACAGGTGTTTGATGGCTCATTTCCAGCTGCACTTCCTGGTGTGGCAGACAAACCACCCACATGGGCTCAGGAACCACTGCAGCACCCCCGTTGACACCCCCAAATCTCAACAGGGTCGTAGAGAACTCCATCGCCCATGGAGCCCTGCAGGAATCCGAGGCACCACTGCCACCCAGGGGGCTGCCATACAGTGTCCCGGGGGAGGTACTATTTGGTCCATGCCTGTTTCCCAGGACCATATACAGAAGAGGTGTCCCGGCCAGTGTCTGTCACAATCTGTAATGTGTCTTGACTTTACAAGTTTCTAAGTTTAACAAAGATAAAATCATCAGCCATTAATACATACACAATAATAACATTTTCAAACCTACTTAATCTAGTTCAAGCAATGGAGGCCAGAGCCTGTCCACTTACATCTATGTAGGTTTTAAATATATATTAGTCTTCCATAATAAATATGTGTTCTGATGACTTTGTAAATTCTGAACATATTAGGACCTCCCTCAAGCAGACATATATAAATAATAAAAATGTAAAAAGAATTCAAACTTGTTTTAACAGCAGGATGATAAGAAATGACAAAAATGTCACACCTATTGCATGGATGGTTTAACAGGATGTTGTTTCAGGAAGGTACTTAACAGAGTAAATTCCAAAAGATATCTGCTGCATTTGTTTAGGTATTTTGGTTGTTGCTCACAGCTTAAAGATGAAGTTCATTGTGAGATAATATCCCTAGGTGTCCACTATCAGCCACACATTTCATAGGATAAAATGCTGATTATAGCCAGGCACACGCCTTCCGGCTTCCTTGTGCATACAGTTGTGTTCCCTAAGGAGTTAATGTTTGAGCACCTGTTGTTTCTGCTCTGTATAATCAGAGGCAGAGAATTAAATGCAGATTAATCATGTTTGCTGATGATGCAAAGCTAAGAGAAGCTGCCAACAATCCAGAGGCAGCTGCGAGTATACAGAATTCAATTACATTTATTTTCGTTTGAGGGCAACCTCACAGCTTTGTACACACTTACAAATCTAATCAGGCTAAAATAAAACACAAAACACAATACAATGTAGTATATATTGTGAAGGCAAACCCTGCTCACAAGAGCTTTCCAGTAGTAAGAGTACCACCAGGACGAAACAGAGAAGGATTAAGTCCTATGATGACCTCCAACCAAGACAGACAGAGACATATTGAGAGCAGGGGAAATCCTGTCAATGCCAGTGTGGAAACAGAGCAATTGCTGGTGGTGGCATGCACTTTAAATGTGCTGTGTGCCTTGGAAGAGTATGAGGCAGAGGCACCAACATGAATGTCAAAAAGACGTGATCTTAGAGGAGGGATGCTATGCTCTCCTCGGCCGCTAGAGGGCATTATCTGACTAAAAAGAGAGATCTCAAAAAGCACATGAGAGGTGGCAACGACTCCTGGCTGCTAAAGAGCACACATAGATGCAAAAGGGAATAGATTAGACATTACCTGTTCTCTCAAATTGAGCAGGCGGATGCTAGCACGTGCTCCTTGTAAAACAGGTTCTTCAATCTCACAGTCTTCACTAATTGCCTAACTCTTCCTCGCATCTCAAAATAGGTGATGGCAAAACAAAACACTGAAACATTTGAGAAAAATAGCACTTTGCTTCACTTTTAATGCTGATTTAACTTCTTCAAGCAAAGATCTGTTAAGGGAGCCCATCGTCTATATATGTAGTTCTATATACTGTATCTATCTATCAGAGCAAGGGTCTTTGGTCATTACTGGGAAAACCAGATCATGAAAAAGTGTCCTGTCTTCAGCTGAGTTCTTGTGTTCAGGTGACTTGGCTTGGAGAAAAAGGTCCAAAGGCTAAACGGCGGATGAATTCCAACAAGAGCACTGAGGTGTTAAACAATTGTGACAGATAGACAGAAGCAGGGTGTGGTGGCAGCTCTTCTTCTTTATCATCTTATTCAAATACAGTTTTAAAGAATTAGTCGAGGAAAGAACTTCCTTTTCACTGTTTCACACAGTAACCAGAACTTTTTGGCAAATTCTTGATCTTCACCGCATTCTTATTTTATAGTTTGCTTCTGGATGTTTATATTTATATTTTATATTATATTTTTGGGGTGGCACGGTGGCGCAGTGGTAGCGCTGCTGCCTCGCAGTTAGGAGACCCGGTTCGCTTCCCGGGTCCTCCCTGCGTGGAGTTTGCATGTTCTCCCCGTGTCTGCGTGGGTTTCCTCCCACAATCCGAAGACATGCAGTTTAGGTGGATTGGTGATTCTAAATTGGCCCTAGTGTGTGCTTGGTGTGTGGGTGTGTTTGTGTGTGTCCTGCGGTGGGTTGGCACCCTGCCCAGGATTGGTTCCTGCCTTGTGCCCTGTGTTGGCTGGGATTGGCTCCAGCAGACCCCCGTGACCCTGTATTCGGATTCAGCGGTTTAGAAAATGGATGGATTATATTTTTGAACATGGTTCTGATCTTAGAGATCTTTCTTACAAACTGTAATTGTCTTCACTTCACTATTGGCACACAGACTTATCTTGCTCAACTGGAAGAATCCTAACTCACTTCTTTTAAGTCAATGGGTAACTGATGTTATATATTATCTAAAATTGGAAAAAATCAAATTCACACTTAGAAGATCTGTACAAAACGTTTTCAAAACTTAGCAGGATCTAATCAATAACATTTTAGAATAAGCATTTAAATTGAGGAAGTGGATTCTCTCCCCTCTTTTTTATTCAGTTTATTTTTATTCATATATTTATTTATATATTTTTACTATTACTAAAGTTTTACTCTGCTGACCTAGCTCTCTTTCTCATGGGAGGGGTTTTATCTTAGTTTTCTTAAACTTGACTTGCTTGTATGGAATGTTAAAAAATAGATCTTTCTCATTAAGTGATACGAATGGGCATGTAGCTAGTTTCAAATGGCTATTGGGGAAAGATTTTGAGGCAATGCTGTGACCATACTGTTTGCAATCTTTCTGTAAAGAATGGAAGAGCTCAACCCAGAATACTTCCTATGAACCCAATTCCACTTTTTCAGTAACTGCAAACTTTCCAGTCTCCTGGACATTGCCAACAAATGGTAAAGGCATACCAGCATGACTGATGCAATGCGTGAAGACCATTTTGTTGTTACACAGCCTAACAAGATCATCAGCATTAAACTGGGATGTTCGCTCATCTCTTTTTGATATTTGGGTGTCTTTTGTTTTGCAATACACATACAAAAAACATACACAGAGTAGAAGGTGCACAGTTTTAAAGTGTGTATTATTATTGTGGGAAAGGCAAAAGGAAAATGCTTGAAAAGAGAGAGGGAGTACCACACTTGCAGTAAGAAAAGACCATTCATGCAGCTGAAGACATGGTCCACATATGGGAAGACAACCTAGTAAATTCCAGGGGTGGCTTACTCTTAGCAAGGAGTGAGAGACAGAGGTCATATGGGGTTGGTAAAAGAGCAGAAGACTTTTGGCAGCACAATGCATTTAGTTGAGGAAACTGAGGGTAGGTTAGTCATTTAAGGGTGAGGTCATGGAAAACTGGCAGGAATTCAGTAATTAACTTGCCAAAACTCAGGAGAGTGCATTATCTGCAAGTAATGAAAGGATGAAATTGTTCTATCCCTTTAAATAAGCGAAGAGTGTTGAGGCTGCCTTACAATACTCAGCTCTTTAAGAGTTAGTGAGAGTGTAAGCGTACAGGAACTGTTGCTGGAGACTGATTTCCATCTTAACATCCTAGTCAATTAATCAGTTAAGTTAGTCATTTTATATAGCTTTTTTATTGAAGATAATATTTGTGGAAAAAGCAGGGCTACACACTCCCACTCACTGAGAAAATTGTAGGAATACTAAGTTATACTGGTTAGGGCCTCCTTTTTCCTCTCACAAAAACTTCCATTTTTCATGGCATGAAGTCTACAAGAGGTTGGAAACACTCCTTTGAGATTCTGGTCCAAGTTGATATTATTGTATCACACAATTTTTGCAGATGTTTCAGTTGTACATTCATGCTGCACATCTCCAGTTCTACCACATCCCAAAAGTGTTCTACTGGATTCAGTTTCAGTGACCGGCAAGGCCACTGAAGAAGACCAAACTAATTGTCATGTCATTTTTGCCTTGTGACATGGTGCACCATTGGTGGTAGCCGTTAAAAGATATAAATTGTGGCCATGAAGGGATACACATGGTAAGCAACAATGCTCAGATAGACTCTAGTCTTCAAGCAATGACTGAATGGTATTAATGGGCCCAAAGTTTGACAAGAAAGCATTTCCCACACCATTACACCACTATCACCAGCCTGAGCTGTTGACACAAAGCAAGTTCTGCCTCAAGGTTCAATGTGTTGTGCATTCTGAAATGCTTTTTACTTACCACAGTATACAGAGTGGTTATCTGAGTTTCTGTTATCTCAAACCATTATGGTCATTCTCTTTTGACCACTCTCATCAATCACAGACTTGCCACTTGCTGTTCTGAGTAAACTCTAAAGACTGTTATGAGTAAAAAATCCCAGGAGATCAGCAGTTACAGAAATATTAAAAACAGTCCATCTGGCACCAACAATCACACCACACTCGAAATCACTGAGATCACATCTTTTCCCCATTCTGTCGTTTGATGTGAACATTTAATTGGCATGTTTTTATGCATTGCACTGCTGCTACATGATTGGGTGATTAGAAAATTGCATAGACAAGCAGGTGTTAAGCTATACCCAAAATCTATGTTTCAATTTCAATGATAATGATTTCAACGCTAGCAAAAATACATAGGTCTGGTATCAGGTGTGTCCTCTAGTGAATCCAATGAAGCATTATGCAATTGCAATTGCTCATCAATTGAGTTAATGACCCTTAAAGGGTGTGGAGGGCAATAGTTAGGAAGCAAACTGTAGTAGGCTTCCCAGAATCTTCTATATGAGATTTATTAGAGAAGTAGCATTGTACCAGTGAGGGATGCCATGAAAGACTGTATAATGGGTGACTGGATTTTTTTTGTATACTTCTCATTAATTAAAAACCTCCCCCTTTTTCACATTCCAGTTTTTGCTCAATCTATCTTTCTTTCTTCCTGAACTATAATATCTTTTTCTCAAGTCAGGCTTTGCCTCAACTCTCTTTCTGACTTACTCTAGACAATATCAAGCCTCCTCCTAAGCTCAGTTCTAGTATCAAGGGTGGGACTTCTTTCACTAAAGAGTCATCAGACAAAGTCAATCCCTTGCAGCGTTATTATTGTACAGCCTTTGAAACACTCCAATTTATACAAAATCAGGGACCAACAGACCTCTGAGGACCTGTGGTCTCTGGTACAAGATAAGGTCAAGGACTAGCAAAGTTATGTGCTAGCAAAGGACTGGCAAAATACCGTAAAACAGGATAGGCACTTATCTTTAGTGATGACCTTGTCTTCTCAGTCATTCTGAACTGCTGTTCCAAAGGTTATAGGGGATCTTATTTCAAGCAATGTCTCAGAATCAATAAGGTAACCCACACAAGGCTCAGAAATATAGGGTTTATTCCATCCATCTATCCATTATCCAGCCTGCTATATCCTAACTACAGGGTCACAGGGGTCTGCTGGAGCCAATCCCAGCCAACACAGGGCGCAAGGCAGGAAACAAATGTTGGGCAGGGCGCCAGCCCACCGCATATAGTATTTATTACCTGTCCTAAATATATTGTGATGGGATCAAACCTCTTTTTCAAGTTAGAAATAGAATTTTACATTTCAGGCATTTCTGAACACAACTTGACCACTTTTGGAGCAATTTATGTGTATGTGTTATGATCATGGGTGGGTGTCTGAAAACTTCAGACACAATTGCACAGACACAAGTTCAAATAATTATTTGCTAAAATACCCTTTCACACACTTCTTCAAATCATACTGCTGTTTCATTTCATACATTTTATCCTTCACTCTCCCAAAGGCAAGCATTGATGTCCTTCTTTTTCAATTGCAACATCTTGAGTGAGGCAGAACAACTAATTTCTTGTCAGATTTGGTCACACTTCTGATGCTACAATATTGTACCTAGGAAACCACATCCGCGTCAGGTGACTCTGTCTTAAAACATGGAAGCTTCCTCCCTGCATTTCCCCCTGGTGGCTCCCAAAAAACCCAGTAAAATCACCCATTGAGACTACAGCTGCCATTTAGCCCTGTGGGTGTGCATATAGAAGATCCACCAGAGGGATGCTGCCACCTGCACATTGGAGAAGCACATTGGCTCAGGAGGTTGCCTCCTTCTGCCCTTCTACTACATTATTATCCCGATCGGGAAATCGGCTGGGACACCCATCCATTCATGGGAAGTTGTAAACCTTACATTCGTAGGGCTTTCTAACTGGTTAAGAAACCCAGCCAATCTATGTTGTCCATGTGAATCTGACAGGATACCTCACAAACTAATCACTCAATCTGCAAAATTTTCAAGCTTCTTACAGAAGATCTTTAAATAAATATTCCTCTGCAGACATGAGTACATTTTTCACTGGTACATACATGTGCCTATATATATATATATATATATATATATATATATATATATATATATATATATATATATATATATATATATATATATATATATATATATATGAAATGCATGCATACATATTGTGGCGACTGGCTCCCATGCCCGGCCGGGACATCCCTTCTGCATATGTTCTGGGGGAGCAGCCATGGGCTCCTCAGCATAAGATGCTTGGTTGCAGCCTCCCTGGCTGACGTGGATGCCTCAGCTTCCCCCAGCCCTGCCCAGAAGTGCAATTAGCCACTGTGATCAAGCACCTGGAGCATTTCCGGAGGGGCTATAAAAAGGGCCAGCATCCACCACTAAGGAGCCAGAATCGGGAGGAAGAGGGTGAGGTTACCTGTGAGGAGTGGTGGTGGTGCCAAGGTGAAGAGAAAAGTGTCTGTGAGTTGCCTAAGTGCTTTTGGGACTGTGTCGGGCTGGTGGGACACGGGGAAGACGTGCCTCATGGCTAAAGAGCGAAATAAAAGCCTGTTGATTTTACACGTACCTCAGTGTGAAGCTGTGCCGGGTCAGGTGTCTATATAGCGCCTTTATCATACTATATATATATATATATATATATATATATATATATATATATATATATATATTGTCACACACATGCGAATACGATGGAGCAGAGAGGACCGAAAGAAGGTAATTCCACGGCAAGCCAGGGGTCTGCGGGATGCACTAAACTTTCCTCTGTTTCCTCTGCATACCAGATATGGGAAAACCTCACTGATTTCTCTGCAGCGACGTCACTTCCGGTCCCGGCACCCTGAAATACATCACTTCCGGTCCCGGCACCATCATGAAACATCACTTCCAGTCCCAGCCTCCAAGATAACATAATTTCTGGTACCTGGTCTATAAAGACTCCCTTTTGACTTAAGGAGGCAGTTCAACTTGAGAACTCGACCTGCACACTTCAGTGCTTATTTAAACCATTGCAGTCAGGTATAATATATGGGTGGCAGCCCGAAACTTTTCTGTGTGTCTGAGGCTGATTTATTTTACAATATATATATACTAGGGGGTTCCCCCTTCTCGCTTCACTTGCCACCCCCCATGGCCTGCACTACGTATCAGCCACTTCGTGTCTCTGCCGTTAGCGTTGTGAAGAGGAGGGCTGAACACACCCCAAGGAGACGCTGTCGCTCCTCCGAAACCCCCTCTTAAACGGTGATACAATGGGAAAGAATTAGTTTTTTTTTTTACCTCCTCTTTGCTCAATCAGCTGCTGGCTTGCTGCTGCTGCTGTGCCTTGTAATCTGCATCTCACATTTAAAAGTCTGTACAGCAGCTGTCCTACTCTTTGTCTTTTATTTCCGGCCCCGGCGTGGTTAAATCTTTTGGCACAAAATCTCGTCTCGCAGGATGTGAGTTCTTGATATTTTTTAGTTTAGAATTTAAAAACGGAATAAGAACCTGAAAATCTAACAACATCACATTAAAGTCAGATAAATTCTGAAAAGAATGATACCAAACATTTATATGTAGGTTTTAAAATAAGCCTGATTTAAAGCGTGACAAAAAATATGACATAAAAAGTCACATAAAATCGTTGCACAAAATTGCACTTTTAGGCTTAGGATTTTATATATACAGTATATGTACAGTGGTGTGAAAAACTATTTACCCCTTCCAGATTTCTTATTCTTTTGCATGTTTGTCACACAAAATGTTTCCAATCATCAAACACATTTATCCATTAGTCAAATATAACACAAGTAAACACAAAATGCAGTTTTTAAATGATGGTTTTTATTATTTAGGGAGAAAAAAAAATCCAAACCTACATGGCCCTGTGTGAAAAAGTAATTGCCCCCTGAACCTAATAACTGGTTGGGCCACCCTTAGCAGCAATAACTGCAATCAAGTGTTTGCGATTACTTGCAATAAGTCTTTTACAGCGCTCTGGAGGAATTTTGGCCCACTCATCTTTGCAGAATTGTTGTAATTCAGCTTTATTTGAGGGTTTTCTAGCATGAACCACCTTTTTAAAGTTATGCCAGGACTTTGACTAGGCCACTCCAATGTCTTCATTTTGTTTTTCTTCAGCCATTCAGAGGTGGATTTGCTGGTGTGTTTTGGGTCATTGTCCTGTTGCAGCACCCAAGATCGCTTCAGCTTGAGTTGATGAACAGATGGCCGGACATTCTCCTTCAGGATTTTTTGGTAGACAGTAGAATTCATGGTTCCATCTATCACAGCAAGCCTTCCAGGTCCTGAAGCATCAAAACAACCCCAGACCATCACACTACCACCACCATATTTTACTGTTGGTATGATGTTCTTTTTCTGAAATGCTGTGTTCCTTTTATGCCAGATGTAATGGGACATTTGCCTCCAAAAAGTTCAACTTTTGTCTCATCAGTCCACAAGGTATTTTGCCAAAAGTCTTGGCAATCATTAAGATATTTCTTAGCAAAATTGAGACGAGCCCTAATGTTCTTTTTGCTTAACAGTGGTTTGCGTCTTGGAAATCTGCCACGCAGGCCGTTTTTGCCCAGTCTCTTTCTTATGGTGGAGTCGTGAACACTGACCTTAATTGAGGCAAGTGAGGCCTGCAGTTCTTTAGACGTTGTCCTGGGGTCTTTTGTGACCTCTCGGATGAGTCGTCTCTGCGCTCTTGGGGTAATTTTGGTCGGCCGGCCACTCCTGAGAAGGTTCACCACAGTTCCATGTTTTTGCCATTTGTGGATAATGGCTCTCACTGTGGTTCGCTGGAGTCCCAAAGCTTTAGAAATGGCTTTATAACCTTTACCAGACTGATAGATCTCAATTACTTCTGTTCTCATTTGTTCCTGAATTTCTTTGGATCTTGGCATGATGTCTAGCTTTTGAGGTGCTTTTGGTCTACTTCTCTGTGTCAGGCAGCTCCTATTTAAGTGATTTCTTGATTGAAACAGGTATGGCAGTAATCAGGCCTGGGGGTGGCTACGGAAATTGAACTCAGGTGTGATACACCACAGTTAGGTTATTTTTTAACAAGGGGGCAATTACTTTTTCACACAGGGCCATGTAGGTTTGGATTTTTTTTTTTGGATCATTTAAAAACTGCATTTTGTGTTTACTTGTGTTATATTTGACTAATGGTTAAATGTGTTTGATGATCAGAAACATTTTGTGTGACAAACATGCAAAAGAATAAGAAATCAGGAAGGGGGCAAATAGTTTTTCACACCACTGTATATTGTCAATAGATAGACACTTGAGGGCACTGTTGCCCCGTGAAACCCAACAGACAGATGCAGACTCAAAGTGTCCCAAAGCACCTCCACCACCATAAACAATAAATCAATAATCACAAATACAATATAATAAATCCTCCTCTCCTCCCAGTAGCTCTGTCACACTCCCTCCCAACTCTGGTTCGGCTTGCTGGGTCTCCCATAGTCCTTTATATAGTCTTTGACCCGTAAGTGCTTCTCCTCTTTTGTTCACGTGACTTGTCAGCACTTCCGGGCCAGATGGAGAATTACATTTTTCTTCAGCCTGGAAGTACTTCTGTTTCTCCGTCCTCGTGACTTGGGCGTACTTCCGGGCTATATAGGAAACAAAAATCCTCTTGTCTCCCTGCTGCATCACACCGTGGCCCCCAGGGTACCCAGAAGGGTTGTAAAGCCAAACTCCATCTTCCATGATGCCATGCGGGAATCCGGGGCACCTCTAGGCTGCAGGGAGGATGTCATCTGTCATCCTGGATGTGTCAGCTGGGATGAGCTGGCCGCCCATCACTATATATATATATTGTGGAGGACTGTCGGCTTCGTGCTCCGGCCCTCACCCCCAGGCCGCCAGGAGGAGCTCTCCCGACAGCAGAATCGTGCCCCGAGTTCCAGCAGGGCCTCATGGACTATGTAGTGTTTTTACACAGCCCTGCTGGATACCTTGGGGACCACCGGGAGTCGCTGTAGGGGGGCTCATGGGCTCTTGTGTGCCCTATAACCCGGGAGTACTACACGGTCACGTGACGGGAAGGAACGACGTGCTCCCGGGGTGAAGAAAAGGACTGTTTGCCCTGACCCGAAAGGAATAAGGAACTGTGGTCTGATTGGACAGGAACGCCTCCGGGTCAGGGGCTATAAAAGGACTATGGGCCAGTCCAGACACTGAACTGAGCTGGGAGGTAGGGTGGCTAAGTGTCTGGGCGAGGAAGTGAGAGAATATTGTGGTAGTGTTGATATAATATATGAGTAGTGTGGAGAGTGGTTTGTGCACGTTAACTGAGAGAACAAAGAAGTCTTGGACTTTTACCTGGTGTTTGGAGTCATCCCTGAGGGTTCAAGGGAGCACTAGCGCCCCCTACTGCCACAATATATATATATTTATATATAATGTATGCTATTTACATATAGAGAAAGTATTGTGATGAGGTCAGAGTTTCAAAATTAGGTGCTTTGTGGAGGCAAAGGCATGTGCCGGAGAGATAGATTTTTAGAAAAATTGAATTGGAGTGAATGTTGATGGCATCATTAAGAGAGAGACATTAGGGAGCAGCAATATAGGCATGTAGGACAGCCCCAGCATGCGGGAATAGTGCAGCATTAATCATTGGAAGCCACACTAAAGCAACATAATGGACTAGTGACATCTCTTCTCAAGCAATCACTTCAACCATAAGCTCCAACAACAACAGTGGAATAAAAATCCACTGTACATTTGCATAAATACAGGAAAAAAAACAATTAAGTACAGACATATGTCAGGCTCAAGTGTGCTGATGATCTGTACACACAGAGCACCAAGTAGTGTTTTTGTTATGTTTTTACTTTATTATAGCATATCATCAGTATTTATCATTTTATCCATAAGTATCATAGGTATGTATTCTAATTTTAATACTGTAAGACATTTCTCTGTTTCTCTTTTTTTATGTTTTGTATTTCTGCCACAGGAATATCATTCCATCCATCCTAGGACATGCCAGATCAGACCATCATCCAGAGAACACACGTTGTGGCGGACGGTTGGGGGTGGTACTCAGCCGGGACACCCAAGAGGACCAGAGGAGGGCTTACGCCTCCTCCAGACCACGATGGGGCAACCACCCTGGTGGCACTGGGGTGTAGCCGACACTTCCGCCACACAGGGGAGTGTCCGCGGAGGAGTGTCGGAGAGCAGCTGGAGCCCATCCGGGTTGGTATAAAGGGGGCCACCTTCCTTCATTTGGAGTCCAGGGTTGGGTGGAAGTGGACGAGAGACCAGAGAGAGAGAGAGAGGAGTGGAGGCGGCCGAAAGGAAGGCACTGGAGAGCGAGGCCTGGACTTTGGGGATCGGTGCTAGAGGCACTGGGTTGTGCACTGGACTAAATTGTAAATATTTTATAGAATAAAATGTGTGTGTTGGGTGCTAAACCGTTGTCCATCTGTCTGTGTCCGGGCCACGTTCCACAACGTACAAAGATGAAGAACCACCTGGCAATCTAGGCATATTGGATGCCAGGTTGTATTGATATTATGTTGTCACTCTCATTTTACTCTCTTCTGTTTTGGACACATTAAGAATCTAACATAATCTGTAATGCATGGCTAAAAGTGTAAACCTTCTTTCCTACCTGTTTTAGTTTGCAACAAACAGCCTGTTATGTGTAAATATGAGGGCTATGGTGGGAATTTGGGACACTCTGTTCAGGCCTTTGTAATAGAGTCTGAAAATGAGAATAAAGTCATCAATAAGGCCTATCAACATCAAATATCTTGTTCAGAACTCTGAATGACTTCTTTACTTTTTGAAAAAGATAAAGAAAGTCCACCCAGACCCACACTAAGTTGTACTGATGAATAGTGCAGATTTTTCATCATATTTTTGGAAGGCAGGTTTACTGTGGTACAAGCACATGTCCCAACATACAGGACATTTATGACAAGAGATACTTACAGAAAGCACTTTCCATCATCTCGGAAGCCACACACCCCAGCAACAAACTGTTTGCCCCTCTGGCATCCAGCAAGCGATATTATACTAGAAGGCTTACAATTTTACCTGTGGGCTAATAAAGTCTTAATTCTCATACCACCATCTTTGACCTTTGAACAAGACTCAGTAGTGTAAGCACCTACACTACCCCATCAGTTTGCAGTCCAAATTCAATGTTAGAGACAGCAACTCAATTATTTGTATTGTCTTGTTGCCACTTGCTCTGTGTGATACATGTTGTATGATTATATCTGAAAGTTATATTTTCTACTTTAAAATATTTGCATATTTTATCAATTGTCAATTGTCTGTATTTTATTTAATGATCCATGTTATATTGTGTATTGTGCAGGCATAGTTGCTGCACATTTCAGCAGCAGATGGACTAGAAAAAATAACTTCTCATAAAATGAATTGAATTTAACTGAACTGGATTAAAACAGTGTCACTTAAAAGTAGCCAGTTTGGATATCATGTTTGTAAGTAGTGTGAACCTATTTTAAAAATCTTCATCATACTGGAAAATCTTACAAAAAACACTGGCTTGATTTCAAGCCCTAGACTTGTCTGCAGCAAATTCAAACATTTATTTTTTTCACTCATTTGATGACCAAAGTCTCCCTGACTACAAAACGAAATCTAAAAGCTTGCAGCCTGTGTAATAAAAACTCAAGGTGTTAGGAAAGTTTTTTTTTCTTTTTCTGAGAGAGCAATATGAATTATCCCTGTAAGGTTCGACAGGTTCATTCAAATGTCACATTCATTACATAATAAAGTTCACTTATTTTTTCAAGACACAGAGAGCCACTCTAGGATCAAGAGAATTCTAGACAGAATGTAACAGAAATGCACCTGCAATGGCATTTAGTGGGATCAGCTAAGATGGAAACATGGATGAAAAGAAAGTGATTGTGTTTTGAAGCTGAAATCATTATAGCTGGGGTTTCTTACATGGGTTGGTAGTAGACTGTCACAAAACATTCAAGATGATGGATTTAGGAGATTAGTGAGCTATAGTCATGGCCAATGCAGTCATCCATTTAGGGAACCTGTTTAATCCAACTTTAGAACTGCAGCAGTGAGATCCTGTCCTTTCAGCATTGGATGCTGTATCAAGCAGGGGGCGCTAGCTCCCTTGTTGGAATAAGTTCTTTTGTAATTACATAACCCGAAACTATATAGATATAATATAAAAAGGTGATACCCCTCCTTTAGTGATACGGCGGTAAGAAATCACCTAGGAGAAATAACTTAGCTTTCTTTAATGACAGTTTATGCGGCATAACAGACGAGGAAGCCATGACAAGACCTTTCGGGTAGTGGTAGCCCGATGTATAGAGTCTGCCATTTTCGACGCTGCACTGGAAGGATTTTCAAGATCAGATGATGGTATCTCCCATCCATCCATTGGCTTCAATGGTGTGCCGGACAATGTTCCAAGGCTTTATACTCTTTCTCCATGTGCAGGCCCCCACTTAGGTAAATCATGCCATTCCAACCAAGAAATAGAAGATCCAATGTCATGCTGAATCTGACACACAGAAATAGTACAATGCCCATTTTACAGTTGTCCTTAACTTCTCTTGTCTTAAAATGCTTGCCTAGCAGTTCTAAATGTTGGACCCCTGTCCTAAATCTGGTTTTGTGTTAGCTGTTCATGTGAGAAGAAAAGAAAAGCAGATTTAAAATATTTACATATATATATATATATATATATATACACACATATTTACACAGTGACATATTAAACTTATATTCTGATTACAGATGCAAAGTAGGAATGAACTCTGGACAGGATAAACATCCTGTCCATCTACACATCCATGTATACAATGCACTATTTTGCAAGTATAAGTTTAATAGACAAATAAATATATAAGCCAATTAACTTACAATTTTATCATTCAACAGATTTTTGTTTTCTTTTTAGCGGTTTATGTTGTTTTTATTTTGGAAAATGAAAATTAACCTTGTTTTTTACATGTATTTTATGGTGTGGCCCTGAATAGGATGAGACATTTTGCTGGAGTGGTCCAATTCTATATCATACCTGCGAGTTTCAGTCTCATTCGAATTATTCTTTTCTGATGCTGAGATCATTGCTTTCAACAGCCCTTACTGAGACCATGGTACATTACTGGGAAGAATCATTAAAAACTGGGATTTGGTATCATTTAATACTGGTGGTACACAACTCTAGTGATCACAGATTAACAAATGGAATAAAGCAATCAGTGTTACTTTCCAGGACTGTGCCTCAGGCAGTAGAAAGAAATTAAACTTTATACATTTTATAATTAAGAAAGTCTTATCCTTGGAATCTCTGAAAAAAATCTTTATATGTTTACCAACCAGTTTCAAAACGTATTTATTTTTCTTCAGTGCTGTAGGAAACGGAAGGCTAGCCATGCAGCAGCACTGGGCAAATGACACAAACCAGTTCTGTACAGGAAAGTGAAACATAGGGCACATCCACCCCAGACTCACTTAGATGAGGCTAGTTTGGAGTTTCCAGATAACCTAATCTGCATATATTTTATGCTGAGGAGGAAAACCAAGAAAGATGATAATTACTACTTTCTGCTACTTTATATTTGTTTTATGTTTTCATCAAAATATTCTGTTTTATGAAATTAAAATTTCAAATTACATCCTGTAACCTTTCCAAAATCACACATTTGCAATGAACTGCTAGAAAGAGACTCAATTTTGAATATGAACATAGACATGAGTGTAATTGTAAGAGTAGGCAAATAAGAAACACAACTTGTTTAGTCAGTCCAAATATTTTCTGAATCTACATTTTCAATTAAGGTTCACAAGTAATGGAAGCCTTCACAACCTGTAATGAGCAAATGGCAGGAAGAAACATAATTTAAAAGGTCTTCCTCCCTCTTCTTGGTAGGTGATCTTGGGAGCCAGGAGGTAGCTGGTGACAAACTCTCAAATGGCAAGTGGGGAGGATGGAGTATAGAAGGAATGCCAAAATGGTGGTGAGCATGGTGTGCTTGTGAGTAGCCAGGGGCTACAACTATGTACATATGCCTTGGAGGCATTTAATGTCTGTTATTTTATCCAGTGTTTGCACCTTTGTCTTTGCTTGTTGTAGTTGTTCCTCCTTTAGTTATTAAACACTTTGTTGGCTACTTTGGTCTTCTGTGAGTGTATTTGGATTCAGGATCTGGTATCAAGTGCACCTATAGTCCACTACCTCTTTAACTTTGGTAGTTGACATGTACACATTTAAATTTAAGTATGTGCACAGGGCAATAAATATTGCTAGAACCTGGTTTTAAACTGTTAAGTCAGAGTTGATTATAAGAAAATTATTTTGACATTAGTAATATGCAGGTAGGAAACATTTTATTTGTTAAATTTTCTCACACCCCTGTACAATACAAGACTATTTTCCTCTTATGGAGTATAAGGCACATTCTCATTACAGAGGATTCAGAAAAGTTAATTTGTGTCTTTATTTAAGTGAAATGTACTTCTACAATGATTTATTAACTGGTAGTTCAGGTCATTTTGTTTCTAGCTTGTAGTTAATTCAAAATTCTGCTTCAAAGATCATTATTAAAGCAAGTAAGTAGAACTCCTACTCTTGGGTTTCTACTTTGCAATCCAGTTAAGTTTAAGATCAATTTCAACCAACCTAGTCCTTCATTTTCTAAACCATATGTCCAATCCAGATCTGCAAACAGTCAATACATATAATGGCTGCATGGACAGGATCCAGCCCTGGGCCTTCTTTGTAAAACTTTGTGTGGATTCAAGCGTGAAAATATGCCAATGCCAAAAAAAAACTGGAAAATGCATACGTCAAAAAAACAGACACCTGGAAGGAGATTTATATGTTCCCTGGGCCACGAGGGGGCAACCGCCCTGCATAGCAAGGGAACCACGGGGAAACAGCCGGGAGGCTCAAACCCGTGGGGGCCCGTGGCTACCGCCAGGGGGCGCCCCATGCCTCATAAAGCCTGGGAGATCAACATTTCTGCTGCACCTGGGAAGGTGGAGGAAGGACCTTCCAGCAACGCCCAGAGTGCTTCCAGGTGCTCGTGCGGCACTTCTGCCACACCAGGAACTGCCGCTGGAAGAATGTCAGCGAGCACCTGGAGCACGTCCGGGTGACTATAAAGGGGGCTACCTTCCTACAGTCGAGTAGCTAGAGTCAGGAGCTAGAGGTGAATGAAGCTCCAGCGTCAAGACAAAGAAAGGCGGCACATGAACATTAAAAGGCCCATGTAAGGGGGTTTGGTGCAGAAGCACTGTGTGTGTGCGGGATTTGGACTTTTGGGACAAATTGTAATAAACGTGTGTGTTTTTAAGAACTGCCGGTGTCAGTCTGTTTGTGTCCGGGCTGATTATTTCACAGTGCATACATGAATATGCCTTGAAAGCCACCCTGAAACATCCCTATATGGAGCATGCTAATCAACATACATATGCAGTCATGATGCTGCAGAACCTCATTGGCTAATAGAGCAACCTCCCTCCTGACGCATCAAGACCCTGCATTCAAGACTATATGGCTGTGTTTCACAAATGAGAGTGCATATCATGTGTGGCATTACAGCATTTCTCCTTTGCATTCAGCGGGCCCAGGAAAGGCGTAAGATGCCAGTGTCTGAGTGGGAAGACACTTTCTCCTGGCCAGCCATCACATACAGTACCATCATATCTGTCAAAGCTATTTTGCCTCAAAATAGATGAATTACAGGTTGACCCAGGCCACTGAGACATGATGTTTGTCAGCCACATCTTGGCAGCACAGATGACTTGTGCATTAATAGAATGTAACTGCACACAATTAACTGAAGCAACTACATTCTTGCTATGGGACCTTATTGCAATATAAGTAAAATAAATTGCTCCAATTAGATTAGGAGAACTGGAAGCTTTTTTATGGTACCAAAAACATATTGTGTTTTATGTGTGTGTACCCACACCATACGAAAACTAAATGTAGTTGGTTAATGGTTTCCAACACAGTGGGCATGATGAAATGAAGCTTGGCTGACATATTCTTAACCTGTGGTCCATTTCCCTGACAAACTGGTAGGCTATATAAACTGACATAAATAGGGCAATACACAACACTGGCTTTCTTTAAAGGGAAATAAAATACAGTAAAAAATACAAGTAGAACAAAATACATCATATTCATCATGTTTGAGGTGTAATTTGTTTGTCACGTCAATACCGGCTTGGTGATATGTATTATTATTCGTGTGCCATAATTTAGCAGATTTGCCCGCACTTCCCTACTTGATCAAGGGTGTCATCATTTCCCAATTTCTCCCAAACATTTTTTTCAAATTTTTTACACATGGGACGGAATTACTATACATGTTTCTGATGTGTGTGGGGAAACTTACATAGACAGAAGAGCAGAACATATAAATTCCACTGAGACTATAATCATTCCTAGAGTTGTGAAATAGCATTGTTAATCACTGCACCACAATGTCACCCTTTCTATGATTTATATTTCTAAATGGGTTTTTAGGAAGCGGGTCTTTAAATGAAGTTATTGCTGCAATAGGAGGCTCTGTTATTTAATTAATTTAAAGGCTTCGTATACCTTTTCCATTCCTAACTTTGAATATTCAAACGATATGTTCAATAAAGATATGATCACATTCACTTCTGTGTGCTGTTTCTTTGATCAGCTTGTCGACTTATGGGGTAGATAAAGACCAGATCACATTTTAAGAGTCATTTATGCAAGAAACCACAAATTCTAAAGATTTACAATCTTCCTCCAACTGCTTGAAATTTAAAATGTCTTTCACATCATTAACATAGGGTATATTACAAGATGCATGCCTTTTTCCAATCTCAAAAATACATAAAATTACCACAGAAGGCTAAGTCATTAGCTACAAGGCTCCCCAAATGTAGGATGATCTGCCCACTAATGGTCTTGGCAGTACAGTCTAAAGACTCACCACTTCAATCTAGTATGCCCAGCTCAGAGATGCTGACTGAACTATTTATATTTTAACTGCATTTCAAACATAAAAGCAAAAGCAGCAATTGCCAAGTGTTTCTGGCCGTTCTGTTTATTATTGTTTCATTGAATTTTATTCACATTAAGTGTACCATATTGTTTAATTCCAGATTTCACCTATTCTATGCCAAATGCATTCTGAAAAGACTTATTTCACTGGCAAATGCTGAGAGTTTAGTTTGAGCAGAAGACATCTGAAAGTGGTACATCATATACTGTATGATGACATCTATTTATCTTCTCAGTATTCAACTGTGCTTTTTGCTGCCACTGCTACTTTGATCAAGATTCTGTTCCTGTCCCATTAAATGAGATTTCAGATTGAGAAGAAATTCAAGATTCAACAGTAACTGACAAATCACCATATCCTCCTTCTTTAATACAGCTCTACTATTTTTGTGTAACTGAGGACATTTCATATGTGCTAGATGGAATTATAAAACCTTGTTTCCAAAAAAGTTGGAATGCTGTGTAAAATATAAATAAAAACAGAATGTGATGATTTGCAAATCATTTAAACCCAATCTTTATTTCTCAGACTCTGCCTGTCTGCGATGCTCTTTTTATATACAATCATGATACTGACCCATTGCCAACTAACGGAATTAGTTGTGTAATGTTCCAGCAGGTGTTTTATTTTTGTTGTTGTATTCTTTTGGGATATTGTTGTTGTATGAGTTGTAAATTATTGCATTCTGTTTTTATTTACATTTTACGCAGCTATCTAACTTATTTGGAAACAATTTTGTAAAATGCTAGATGTCCTAAATCAGCTTTTTCGCCTAACATCTGCTATCCTTTGTAGCAAGTGTTTATTTGTATTTTATATGATAATAATAAAGACATAACAAAATTCTCAAAAGCATTTAATCCAATGGGGAACCATGGGTCCAGAACCTCTCTCAGCAACATCAGGAACCAATGCCAGTCTATTGGAGGGTCCACTTGTGCACACCCCCACAGGGCCAATTTAGAAAAGACAGTTAACCCAAAATGGTCATCTTTGTGGATGTGGAGGAAACCTGCAAAGCCGATAAGAAACCCTAAACAAACAGACAAAATCATACAGTTTACACAAAGACAAAGATTGTGCTGGGAATCTGAACACAGGATCCATGTGGCAGCACTCTTCCAAACTATATTAATAGTAAGTCTCTTTATTGATTAGAACTGCAAACTCAACTTAAAATACTTTTCTCAGTGATGAACTCACTATGCCATTAGTGTGTAAGTTCAGAGCCTTGTATGAGTGGAACATACAATAAAGATGAAAGCGTCAAAAGTAGTACAGCTAGATTTGTTACAGCAGCGATAAACCCACAGTTTGTAACAAGCAAGATACATAAGTAGATTTCATATGAAAAGATACACTTTGGAAAATGTTTAATATCTCTCTACTTAGTTCTTTTCTACCGCATCAGAGTTCATAAGTTCATATGCCTATCCGTTGTCCGTTTCTTGTTTCAGAGAGTAAGTTGTTAATTGATACTTTATGACTGACAGGTCATTTTAAACCCCAATAACCCCAAGTTACCATTGAGGTTAGGTTGGATTTTATGTAAAGGTTTAAAAAGAGCATTGAAAAGATGTTGAAAGAAGACAGAACATTCAAACATTTTAGGAAATTTGTTGACGCTGGCGTGTTTTGAGTATATTTTCTATTCATAGATATAATTCCCTTATTTGTAATTGATTCTGTAAAGATGTATGATTTTACATTTGTAACTGGGCGTGTTTTGGGGTCTTAACTTTTAGATTATGACCTGTGAGTTGAAAGAAAAATTATTTTATGCTATTGGTGTTTTGTGGGGTTGAGCATGGCATTTAAAGAGGAAATTACAAGTGAAGGTTAGAGACTATAATTACATTATTGTATTAAGAATTTTAATCATTAGAATCTGCTTGCTAAAATAAGTATCTGTCTAATTGGGAACCCATATCCAAAATGGAGTGAGTGAGTATACACAATGAAGAAATCTTCTATTCAAGGGTTGGGTCCTGCCTTCATTGATACTTGCAGATATTAAAAACCATCTCAATGGACATTTGATGGGTAAAAGTGCTATGAGAGAGCTAAGCTTACTTTGGTGACAGTTTCAGCTCTTGCATGATTGTGTTTGTACTGAATTTGCACTGAATACAATTATGTATTCCATTCCTTTGGGAGAAATTGACAAAAACTGGAATGGTAAAAATGGAATGTAAAAACTTTCTCTGGGAGCACACAGAGAAAAACTTACACATGCATAGGAATGACAATCAGACTGCACACCATAGTAGGATTCAAACCCAATTCTCCCGGAATTGTAAGCCAGGTGTACTAACTGTATCATTCAAAATCTATCAAACGGCCAATCTTTATTTTATAAAGCATGGTGATTAAAAATAACACATTGTGATCATTCCAAGCACTTGGCTAGCTATAAGACAGGACAGCAGGGCTATTATCAATGTCTAACAAGACTGCTTATTTCAACTTATGATTTCTTAACAGTGTCTTTGGATCTGGCTATTCTTTCTAAGGATTCAGATTGCCTCCTTAGCAATATTCCTCTGTCCTATAAGTCCAATAGTAATGTGTCCCTCAATACCTATTTGGTTTATAGCCTCGTTCCCTTCAACTGACATGGAAAGTAGAACGTGGAACTAATAAAAAACATATTAAGACACTTTAAAAAACTTGAGACTATGAGCTGTCAGTTCACCATTATGATTATTACTACTATTTATTTATGCATTTATTTATTCATTTATCTACAGTATTTATCCAAGGTCACTTACGAAGTAAGTTGTAATACATACAAGAATGAAGGTGCAAACATCATAAGAGACAGAGAAGAAGATAAAAATGACCACAAGGGTGTAGAACTACCTGCAACTGGGTTAAGACAAAAAACAAATCAGTACCCTAAACTCTTTCTCAGTGAGCAGGACTGTAAGAGGGAAACTAAGAAATTTCAAATTATTTAAAAAAAATGTGAGTTTTCAAAGGAAGCCTAAACACAACTAAATTAAGTGTTGTTTGAATAGATAAAGGGAGGTCATTCCATGGCTTTTGAGTTAGAATGGAGAAACATTGTCCAGTCTTTGAATGTCTGGCAAGAGGACAAATGGTCAACATACAGGCAGAAGCAGAATGGAGACTTCTTGTAGGGACATAGGATTGAAGATATGGAGAATTGTTTAGAGAACTGTAGATCAAGATGAGTTTTTATCTGGATCCTCTTTGCCACAGGAAGCCAATAGAGAGACCAAAGCAGAAGAGTACTAGGAGTGAAACGAGGAGGAGAGAGCACCAATCAAGCAGCTGCAATCTGCAGGAGTTAGAGAGATCTAATTGCTACTGGAGGATGTCCCACCAGAAGAGAGTTGCAAAAATTGAGGCAAGAGACAGCCAGTGCCTGAACAAGGAGTTCTACAGCATAATTAGTGAAGAAGGGCTGAGTCCTTTGAATATTATGAAGAAAGAAACAACTGGTTTGAGTCATTGAAGATATATGTTCAATGAATGAAAGCAAGAAATCCAGAGTTATGGCAAGATTCCTGACCATCACTGATGGTGAAATTATGACATCTTTAAGAGTGATGCTTACAGAAAAATCAGAGGGCAAGTACAAGATATTTGACTTTGAAAAATTAAGTTTAAGGTGATGATCATTTATCAATAATGAGATGGCTGAGAGACAGTTGGACATCTGGGCTGAAACCTGTGAGTTTTAAATGGAAAATGAGAGGAAGTCCTGTGCATCATCAGCATTGAGATGGCAGGAGAAGCAATGAGAAGAAATTACATTACCTACGAAATTCACAAAGAGAGAGAAGAGAAATAGACCCAGTACTGATCCTTGAGAAACAACTGTAGATATTTTCTGTGGGGAAGACCAGGTGGCACAAAAGGATCAGTCCAAGAGGTATAATTTGAACTGGTCCAAAGCAGAACCACTTATTACGAGTTCATCACAAGAAGAAATAAGCAGGGAGTGGTTAACAGTATCAAATTTTGATGAAAGGTGAAGGAAGATAAAGAGAGAGAGGACAGAGAAGCAGCTCAAGCATATCTAAGAGCATTAGTGACTGAAAGCAATACTGTCTCAGTAGAGTAATCCTTGTGAAATTCAGATTGAAGCAAATCTAGAAGAATGTTGTCAGAAAGTAGTGAAGAAAGTTGTTTGTGGACTGTGCATTATATAGTTTTAGACAGGAATGTCAGAAGAGAGACAGCATACTAATTCTCAATAGCATGAGACTCTTAACATAACTTAACACCTTTTTTCTGCTATTGTCACTGGTTTATTACAACTAAAATATAATAGTACTGATGAGTAGAGGTCATTGGAGGTTAAAAGGTACAAAAATAAGTGAATAAATTAAAAAAAGTTTCATGCCGCTTGTTGACTGCTAATTCTATCCTTCTTAATTCTTGCATCACTCTTCATCCTGCCAGCTGTTCTTTTCTCCATCCACCAATTAACAGTGGTTATTCTCCTCTTTTAAATCTGATTTGTGGAGTAGTTTGAAGCAAGGTTATTATAGTTAACGAAAACTAAAATCAAAACTGAAACTATTATTAAAAAAACATTTTCGTAAACTGAAATAAAATAATTAACAAAAATGAAATGAAAAACTAAAACTAAACGAAACTATTAAAGTAGCTGGAAGGACAAACTGAAATAAAATAATCATTTACTAAAATATTTTTAGTTTTCATTTTTGAATGAATATTGTTGCCATTAATCTTTAACCCTTGTAAGTTGTAACTCTAAAACAGAAAGTCATCCACCATGAGCAGCCCGCACATATTCATCCAGTGAACAGAGTGAGCTGAATACGGGTGCATAAACCAGGTGAAACAGAAAACGATTTACGTGCCGCCTTTCTTTGCGCTTGTTGTATATCAAGATGTAATTCAAACGGCTGAAATCAGAATGTGCTGGTCAACAAAACCTTTACCATATGAATGGAAAAATCACAAGTGAGTAATGTGACTCTTAGGTGACTGCTTTTTGTTGACAGCAATTCACCTGCCACTTTGCACAGGAGAAATCATTTTTACTTTCTCATATACAAAGTATTGAGTAAGTATAGTAATCATGAAAAAATTCAACCTCGATATTTTGATGAATCTTGACGTTATAGACTTCCCAGAGTCCAAAAGTACCGTTTTTTGGAATTATGTGTGTGCATGTGGGTGTGCGTGTGTCTGTGTGTGTGAAAACACGATAACTCAAATACGCAACATAATGGGTGAAAATCAGCATTTGGTTGTTACACCACAATTGTAGTATCAGTATTAACTTTTGGGCCAAATCCATCACCCGGAAGTGGTACTTTACCCAAACACATACTCAATTTTTTTTTTTATTCATGCAGCTGCAGAGTCAGATTTATTCAACTTTACTTTTATAATAATTGTTCAATATATGGGGGGCACGGTGGCACAGTGGGTAGCACTGCTACCTCGCAGTTAGGAGACCCGGGTTCACTTCCCAGGTCCTCCCTGTGTGGAGTTTGCATGTTCTCCCTGTGTCTGCATGGATTTCCTCCGGGTGCTCTAGTTTCTTCCCACAGTCCAAAGACATGCAGGTTAGGTGTATTGGCGATTCTAAATTGTCCCTAGTGTGTGTGTGCCCTGTGGTTGGCTGGCGCCATGCCCGGGGGGTTGTTTCCTGCCTTGCACCCTGGGATTGGCTCCAGAAGACCCCTGTGATCCTGTAGTTAGGATATAGCAGGTTGGATGGATGCTCAATATATTATTAATTTAATTTGATTTGTTGTTGATGGTTCCTTAATGTACATAATATAAAAATATAATGATTGTCTTGCGGTTTACTCCTCAAATATCCATCCCCATATCCGAGTATACAAGAAAGTCAGGGGGAGACCACTCCCGGTTTTTGAAAATAAAACGGCAGTAATTGAGAGACTGACTAGGTCATCATACAAGATCAACATATTGTTGCTGACGAATGACTTTTGCTTTAAAAACATCGTTTAACAATGAAGTGATACAAACAAAGGTAGGTAGGCAAAGAGAGTCTTCCAAGTGATGAAAAACTAAACATACTAATGGCTTTTTGTATTTATTCTGTATTTATTAATTTATCCTTTTTAGTTCATATTCACAACTCAAAATACCCGATATTGTGAAAGTAACCCATTAGCAGAATTATATTTTAAAATAGTTGTCTCCCTTTTTTCAATGTTTTTCTCTCTCTCTCAAAATAGATAGTTGAAATATATTCTTTTTGTCCTTATCATACATATTGCATACCAGGGATTTTTCCTGCCTTACATCCAAACCTGCTGCGGTAGGCTCCAGGTTCCTGTGATCCTGCTCTGGATAAACAAGTTTAGATAATGTATACTGTATATTGTTCTTAATCTCACATGCTGTCTCTGTCATGTTATGCCTGTCTGTACTCCTATTACCTGCTCTTGCTCTGCTCATTATAGGTTTACTGTCCTTTATGTTGGGCTATTCAAGTCTCACTGCCCCTAACCTTGACACTTGTTTTTCTTTGTTTCCCACAAAACAGCTAGGTGGGGTCTGCACACTGAGTCAAGCCTAAGAGCCCTGTTCTTCCTGAGCCCCCGTGATTTTCATGAGAAAATATTTTAAAAATTATAAAATTGTGTAAAATTGTTCATATTCAGTATCTAGTTTTGATTATGCTTATTTTTATCAGACAAAAACAAAACCAGATAGTAAACCATGTACTGTAGTAAGCTTCCACTAACATTAAACTCGTATCCAAATCTGTTAAGTGTACAGATCTGTCTGATTGTGACACAAAACTAAACTTTGTAGGAGCTCCATGCCATAATTACTAAAAGTAAAACTGAAACTAATAAATAAAAAAATAAAATAGAAATGTCTTTGTGATATAAAAACTAAACTAAAACTAAAAATACACGAAGAAGGAAAATTAAAACTAAACTGAATTTCCAAGTAAGGTCAGAAAAAATATAGAAATAAAAACTAATATAAAAAGGCAAAACTATAATAACCTTGGTTAGAAGATCACTTTCAGTCCTCTCTGAAGCACTTTTGGTCCAAACATTATTCTAGAAAACCCTGGGGTCAGCTACCCAGAATTCCCTCTGACTGGCCCAGGTATACTTGCCAAGATGCTGGTTCACTACTATTCAAAGGGCCAGACAACTTTGCAGGGGCATCAAGGGTGATGCATATATAAACCATTACTCATTCCCAACTGTTCTTTAATTATGCACTCCTCACTGGAATAATTCAAATGACTCTTTTGACTGTGTCCCCTGCTAGCTTCCCTGCTGTAGGCATGTTATGATTGGGGTCTCCTCTAGGATGTCATTCAACACCTGATGACATAGGCTCTGACTACATTTACCTTTACAATTTATATTTAAAAAATTGCACAATTTGCATATATTGGATGGAGTTTTTTGTTGGTGTTTCCACTTTGTGTTTTAATTGTAGGTAATTTTATTTTTCAAACAAAATTTTATTCAGTGGTCACTTTTTCAGATACACCTACCATATATTGTTCCCAGAAATACCCTCTTTTACCTTGAGAACAGCCTGAAATCTTTAAAGTACCTATGCAGCAAACTGTTAGAAATATTCTTAACTTGGTCCATAATAACACAACAGTGACAAAATTAAGGCAGGATTTTTGGTAACATATTCATACTGTGAACCTTCTGTTCCATGTCATTACAGACTTAAGACTTAAGACAGTTTAGGTTATTGGAGTAAACTGAAAGTATAATGTTTGGAGACCCATCTTAAAACAAAGGCCATAAATGAATGCATATGATAGGTCATATTGCTAGAGTGTATTGTGGTATTAAAATAATGCTACATTGGTATTAAGAGACCTAATATGAAAAAAAAAAAAACTTTCCTCACACTATTATACTAATCAGCCACTACATCAAATCCACAGGTGAAGTAAATAACATAGATTATCTGGTTACAATGGCACCTGTCAAGGGGTGGGATATATTAGGTAAGCAAATGAACAATCACTTATTTAAAGTGATGTGCTGGAAGCAGGGAAAACGGGAAAGCATAATGACCTGAGTGACTTTGACAAGGGACAAATTGTGAAATCTAGAAGACTGGGTCAGCGCATCTCCAAAATGACAGGTCTTGTGTGGTGTTCCTAGTATCCATTGGTTAGTACCCACCAAAAGAGGTCTTAGAAAGTACAACTGTTTAACTGGCAACAGGGTCATGAGTGCCCAGGGTGCATTGATGTGCTTGGGAAGTGAAGGCTAGTCTTTCTGGTCCAGTCCCACAAAGAAGCTACTGTAGCCTCAATTGCTGAAAAAAGTAATGTTGGCCATGAGATTAAGGTGTCAGAACACATAGTGCATCACAGCTGACTGAGTATGGAGTTGTGTAGTCACAGACTAGTCAGAACACCCATGCTGACCCCTGCCCACCACTGAAAATGCTTACAATGGACATGTGAGTGTCAAGAGTGGACCATGGAGCAATGAAACAAGGTGACTAGTCTGATGAATCACATTTTCTTTTAGTTCATCTGGATGGCTGAGTGTATGTGAGCCATTTACCTGTGGAAGAGATTGTAGCAGGATACATTTGCATGCTACAGCAGAAATAAAGGTTTGTCACACCAGAAGTTGTTTTCCTATCTTCATTAATCTAGTTTCAGGGATCATAGCTGAAGTAGAAAGTGATTTCACCTTCCTGTTCTTCGCTATCAGGATGGGAACTTGCATTGCATTCTGTTGTAGACCAGGCTACAAAAAGGACATAGCAGCACTAGAAAAGGTCCAGAGAAGAGCGACTAGGCTGATTCCAGGTCTACAGGGGTTGAATTATGAGGAAAGATTAAAAGAGCTGGGCCTTTACAGTTTAAGCAAAAGAAGATTAAGAGGTGACATGATTGAAGTGTTTAAAATTATGAAGGGAATTAGTACAGTGGATCGAGACTTGTATTTTAAAATGAGCTCATCAAGAACACGGGGACACAGTTGGAAACTTGTTAAGGGTAAATTTCGCACAAACATTAGGAAGTTTTTCTTTACACAAAGAACGATAGACACTTGGAATAAGTTACCAAGTAGTGTGGTAGACAGTAAGACGTTAGGGACTTTCAAAACTCGACTTGATGTTTTCTTGGAGGAAGCAAGTGGATAGGACTGGCGAGCTTTGTTGGGCTGAATGGCCTGTTCTCGTCTAGATTGTTCTAATTGTTCTAATTGCTTCAAGGTTCAAAGTGGTGTATGGTTCAGAAATGCTCTTCTGCAAAAAGCTGTCATAAGGAACTGTCATTTGAACATCTGAGACATTTCTATTAGTCTGAATGATTTTGATAATTTCTCTCTCACCTCACATATTGACAAAGTGTTTTTGCCAAAAGGACTGTAGCCTACAATGTGGTTTTGATCACACAAATTATCCTGAGCACCTGGACAGAGAGGTAAACTGAAAGAAAGGGCAGAATGTTAAGTTAAGTTAAAAGCCTTTATAAATAGATGAGTTTTAAGTTGTTTTTTAAAAGAATGAATGGAGTCAGCTGATCTAATTAATTTCGGGATGTCATTCCAAAGTCTGGGTGCTATGGAGCTGAAGGCCCTGTCACCCATAGAGTGCAGGTTAGTGTGAGGCACAACAAGATTACCAGAATCAGAGGACCTTAGTAGGCGAACAGGAGCACAGTGATTTAGAAGGTCACTGATGTAGTCCGGTGCAAGGCCATTTAAAGCTTTGTAGGTTATTAATAGAATTGTATATTCAATCCTGTAAGACACAGGAAGCCAGTGAAGGCAAACCAAGATGGGTGTGATGTGCTCACTGTTGCTGGTTCGTGTAAGGACTCTTGCAGCAGAGTTTTGAATCAACTGGAGCTGTGCTATAAGATTAGAAGGGGCACCTGCCAACAGCGAGTTACAATAATCGATGCGGGATGTGATAAAAGCATGGACAAGTTTCTCAGCATTAGAAAAGGAGAGGAATGAGAGAACACGGGATATGTTACGGAGGTGAAAGTAAGAAAGTTTCTTAATATGGTTTATGTGGGTGGAATAAGAAAGGGAGGAATTAAAAATGACACCAAGGTTCCTTGCATCAGAAGAAAGTCTGATGAGATCACCATCAAGAGTGACTGAAAAGAAGCTAATTTTCTTAAGTAGCGCTTTAGTGTCAATGTGCAGGAGTTCAGTTTTGTTGCAATTTAACTTTAAAGAGTTCTGCTCCATCCAGGTTTTAATTTCACTGAGGCAAGTTGTGAGATGAGAAAACTCTGATGAAGTTGCACTTTTGATAATGAAATAGAGTGCAGTGTCATCTGCATAAAAATGATAACCCAGTCCATAGCTACGAATACTGTAATATGACCAAGGGGAAGCATATAAATACAGAAGAGAAGAGGGCTGAGGACAGAGTCCTAAGGAACTCCTTGTGTAACTGGCGCTGAGCTGGATCTGCTGTTGCCAAGACTAACAAACTCTTGCCTATCAGTCAGAAAGGACTTGAACCATTGGAGGGCAGTGCCAGAGATACCCAGCATGTTCTCCATCCTGGACAGTAAACTGTCATGTGTGACAGTGTCATATGCTACACTGAGGTCGAACAGAATTAATATGCTGGTTTGTTCAGAGTCTGCTGCAATAGACAAGTAAAGAAAATGGTTGGACATATGACAGCAACATGGTATGTTTCATGTTCAAAAATGTAATTAATATAACTCTGTGATGGCCAGTTGTAATTTTCTGCGCTGTAGTGTACTAGGCTGGTAACACCTCTTCAACAGATCTGCCAAATTTATACGCTAATTAAAAAGGCAGACTCAGTTATGAGATACAGTACAGTTTTGACCAGCTGGTGGTAATATTAAAGGAGAGAATGAAAACAAAACCGATTGCCATTATGAACAAGGCTGCACACCCTCTTTCTGATACACTAGTACCAAGTACTTTCAGGCAAGAAATTATTTATCAGTGTGTCACAAAACACTACTGGGAGTTCTTTACACACACAGCAATATGCCTTTATAATGTCTCAGTGGAACTGATACTGCTCTTTTTATTTTCAGGCAAGTCGGAAACTTTCTTTTTATTTAGTAATTCACGTGTGTATTTGTTTGTTGTAATGTGTATGTATATTATTAAGCTTCTATAAAAAGTTACGTTTTCATCATGGGATAAAGTTTTTTTTTATCTATTTTTAATTTGTTTATGTCAGGTACCCTGGAACCAATCTTATACAGTCTGTTGGAATTCTCCCGTATTATGTGTATTGATCAATGCATCTAATGGTTGCACAGGCAATAAATGCAAATCGTTTTACTCTTGTACCTTCAGTCTCCGTTCGTTTTCCTTTTTCATACTCGCTTCAACGCAGTATGTTAAAGGTACAGAAGACGAGATATAACCTTGTGGAAAGAAACACACAGTCGCGGTGAGTTTACATTTGGGACCGTTCGCAAGAATACGGCTATGCAAATTTCGACCGCAAATACGCATGGTATCGTGTTTGCAAAATAAAACTTTAAAGCAAGAAAGTAATTAAAGACCTTTGATGACATGTTAATCAAACAATGCCGTGACAGAGAAACAGCATTATAATATACTGTATGGGGAGAAAACTGACACGAAACATCCGTGGTAAATAAAAGGTTCCCCGTTACAAGTACACATGGGGGAATAGAAAAATGTTACTTTACAGCATTTGTAATGCGCATGTTTTCCGTTTACAGTACGTGAGCACATTACTGAAGTCAATCATCTTTCCTGTGAAAAAATGTCCACATATAAACAATAAAGGAAGGTTATGGAAACCTCGACTAGAGCCAGCAAAAAAATCACGTGCCAGAGGCGTGCAGCGCTTTCACGCTTAGAGATCTGCTCTCACATCTCCAAGCGTAGGCTCTCACTCAGGTTTGTGGCTTCCCGGCGCTCAAGGTCTTTTCTACATGAGCACCTAGAGGTTTCACAGAGTTCTTATTGGTCATAGAACAGACAACGACCGCCTCCATGTGTGAATATTTGTCCAATCGTAACTAAGAAGTATTGGTTGTCTCCTCCTCTGCCTTGCGTTTCACCGCCCCATCATGTCATTCAAGCCGTCATTAACCAATGAACACTTATTTCCCGATTTTAAGCCTGCCCTAGGCGCGCGCGCGCAGGCGTATTTTAACTTTCTCTAACCCGCCCCCGTGAGGAGGAGGAGGAGGAGGAGGATGTGGCGCGCGGAGGGGAAATGGCTGCCGAAAACAAGCCGGAAGGTAAGGACATAAAATTTAGAGAATTCGTTCTTAATTTTTATGAACACACGGTGGAAATTAGTTGTAAGGTAGGCAGAAGTGTATTACATCCCGTGGCACATGAACATATTGGACACATTTATTAGATCCTAAAATAGCGGTTGCTGGGGGGGTGTCTTGTGTATTAAAAAAATAAAGAGAAACCGAAAATAACGGTTAATGAAAACGGTTCGCTTTTCGATGGCTTCTTGCCTTCACGTCGGCGTCAGCCTAGCAATTAAAATTTCTTTGCAACGTGGACATGAAAAAGACGGTGGTTGTGCGGAAATGGACAGCATCCAAGGCAAAGGACGAGGGGTCCCGAACGGCCAGTGCAAGCCGCGTGCGGGGGGCTGTATGAAGTAGTGTGGCGTGGCAACGGTCGTTTTATCCACAGTCGTACACAAACGAGCGTAAACTCCACTCGTTGGTTGAGAGAAGCTCAAGGACCCCCCAACGGTTCACCCACAAGCTCTGAAAGTTGGAAGCGAACGAACATGGGGGCCTCGTGTCCTTTTTAATACACCCCAGAACCACTCAGAAGGCTACTGGAGGTGACCGCCTAATACAAAACCAAGGGGTAGTTTGCGGTTAGGACCGAGTGCTTATGAGAGGTCGGTGGAGATGCTGGCTTTCCTGATTCAACTTCCCATGTACAGGGGAAAAATGGATTGGCTTATCTCAAAGGTACGCTAGACTTTCTGAATCATGATAAATCAATAGTACAGTGGACAGTGTCAGAAGATTCTACGTTAGGTTGACAAGGTCACATTCTGACATGCTGAAGTGGTGTTGTCAGGACAAGACCGTAGACAACTGAAGATCAGTTGCCATGGTTAGAGCATCATGTGGAGGATTAGTATGGCAGGAACAGGTTTGAGCACAAGTGTAAAGTTGGCAGGGGTAAGCTTATGTGGAGATGCGGATTTTGGGCCGAGGAAAGATAAAAGACTGGGCAGTTTTCAGTGTTGAGCTGTATGAGCAAAACTGTTGGCTGAGCCAAGTGGGTATTCAATTGCAGGAAGGATTGGGTCAGGCAATAGAGTCCCATCTGTGTATGGGTTTGGAGGAGATAAATATGTGGTATATTTGGATAGTTGCAAGGATAGGAGAGGGTAAGTGGGTGGAGCTAATAAGTTGAATTCTGTATCAGTTAAGTGCATTTTGGATTTTTTATGTAGCAGAAATGTGTCATGCAGTGCATTGCACTTGGCAGCACGGGACAGCTGGGATGATCCCAGTGAAAAGCAAATCTAGGTGTTATTATTGTTGAAGCTGTGATAAACCATGAGCTGTAGTTTTCTTATGAAAGCTTTATTTCAGGTTATACCAAGGGCATTAGACCATCAGCTAAAAGATACACAAGAAGAGATGGACAAAGATTTAAGGCAGGTTTTTTGGTTATGAAAGGAGTTTTCATATCCCTCTGTGTATACAGGAAGATTTAGATACATTAAAAGAAAACTGGATCAATTAGAAAGATTTAGATAAATTAGTTTCAGTAAAACTACTTTTTCATTAAGCACATCAATCTCTAATCAAGTATTAGTTCATGTGGTGAAGTGGTGGTTGCTTTTAACAAATGTTATTTTTTTCCCCGTCAATTCATATAATTGGTCAATGGTTCTCGTCTTCCTCTTTAACAACCTACATATGTACAGGCAAACTGTAATTGTATCACTGTACCTTATTCTCTGTAGTTTGCAGGTTTCCAGATGGTTCTAAGAAAGAGATGAATCACCCTCATTCTTTTGTTTCTTATTTGGAAGTCTGAATGGTAGTAGTTGTTGGTTGAATTAAATTGGTTGTGGATTCTTTCCTAAATTAACGTTTTTTGAGGTTTATATGAACCCCTTGAAGAATGTTGATCTTTCGGTGTGGCCCACTAGGGGGAGGTGGTGGTCTTCAGATGGTTTCCCAAGCTGCAGAAAATTTACTTTTGATACTTTTGGAATGCCTTCTGAAAGAAACATGGAAAGACAGTAAGTGTTATATTTTGACATTAGTTGATACTTCACAGCTTTCTAGTAATTCCTCTGTAATGTGTGTGTAATCTTTAAAGAAGATTGGTCTGACGCTGTAAACAGGAAGATGCAACTGCTCAAATTAATTTTTTCCCCAGTTCTGAATTCAAACTCTCACTCCAGTCACCATCCAGCTAAATGTTCTTGCCCTTGTGTCTTCATAAGCCCTATGGTGGTAGTGTTTGTATGTTGTTGTCATTTATTTTTTTAAATGAACCATTAGAGCAGCATGGAAGAATGTTTGCTGTTTTGGTAGTACTGTTTTCTCATTATGTGTGCCCACCTGCGCCACAAGTAAATGTTACTAGCAAAACAGTCACTGAATTGAAGAAGCGGTGGCTTTATGTAATCGTGTGTATTTTGCTTTTTCATGAAAATATATGTGCTTCAAAAATAGGACGTTATGTATTTGAAGAAAGTTTTAGAAGTACTGGAGTTAACAAGCAAAATATGAGTTTATTCAGTTCAGTGCATGTTGATTACATTTGTTGGTAAAGCCTTGCTTTTTTGATTGAGTAACACAAAATGCTTGGAAGGTCCAGCTATGTTTACATCACATTTGTTTTTATTTATGCTCAAATCAGATGTTATATTTTCTTTATAAATTAATGTGTTAACCGTAAAATAATACTTATATATGATCTGTTAGATTGAATGATTTTTAACCGAATTGAATGAAAATTATTGAAAGGTTAGCCAGTTCCTAGTTGACTATGGGCATATTGTGGAGATTGGAGTGTACTTGTTTCAATGAAATATGTAATGAAATGGCTTACATTGTTTAACTAATGTATCTAAAAGTGTTGTGTGACATGAAAATCTGGGGAGGGCTTGCCTTTATAGCTACAAAACCTTGGGTCTTTGTTCAAATAATTGATTTGTTATGCCAGCAATGTTGTTTGGGTCCATTAGGGAGACAGATGCCTGTTGCACGATTTATCTAGCAAGACTGTACCTTTAAAAAGAAACCCTGAATCATGAAATACAGTCTCGGAGAGGGGATTCCTTTCCTTGACAATTTCTGTTGGCTGCCAGCTTTTTATGTTGAATCAGTCTGGGAGGCTTTCTCACTTTCAGTTGTTTTTTAGTCAGAGGCAAGTGTTCTAGCACAAGTTGCTTGTAATTTCTAGTCATTTGAATTGTGTTTAATATCCTGAATGAGCATAGAGCATGCTTCTTGTGCATTTCTTTCTGATGTCTCTTTTATATTTGTCTTTGAACTCAACTAGCCACAGTATTCATTTCAGGGTAAAATGCCTTTAGAATATGTTAAAATGAGTATTCTTTCCTTTGTGACGTATTCATTTTTGCCTTTGTTTTTATTCTTAATGATTTGAAATCCTAGCTTATACTGTCTCTATTAGCTCTTATGTGAGTAAGTTATTTTTATTAATTTGTGCTGAACAATATTTTAGATGCTTTATAAACTGCTGTATGACAGTATTCTTTATGCTAGGGGCTATATAAATGAATGCTTGAGCTAGTTGTTTTATTATGTTTCTATTCAGCCTATTTTATGCTATGCTACTCAATTGCAATTTCATGACATCCCTGTTTATTGTTTTAAATGGAATTCTGTTTTTGTACTTTCATTTCCTTCTGAAAACCTCACAAGATACACATTCATCCATATTTAAGCCCCATTCTGAAGCCAGAAAACTTGGCTGGAACACACTGCCCTAGCCTGGGGGTGGCCGGGGGGTGGGGTTAGCAGATTTAAAGTGCTTAATGTATTGTGATAACAAAAAAAGAGAATGAGTTGCTTGGTCACAGTTGAAAGAGGTCCAGCAGGCATCTAACTGGCTGGTTTCAACCGCAGATCACCCCCTTTGCTGTGGAATGGTCCTTGATTTCCAATTAAGCTGCAGGGGTATTTTCTGTCCATCAGGGACATCAGGGAGTGTTTTAATTGGTGGTTCATCAGGTCACCTCAGCACAGCAGATTTATTTAACAGAGATTTTAAATTTTGCATTGATTGTTCATATTTTCATAAGAACATTTTCAAGACTTAATCTGGAATTAACAGTTTAAGGTTGAATGTTAATCTCACTGTATTCTGGCTTCTCATTAAGATTGTAATAATTGTGTTTAAAGTAGTAATCTTAAATTAAACTGAATTAAAGGATGTTTTTTTATAAATTCTTGACCAGAATAATTATAAAGAATACTGGTAGTTTATTTGAACCTGAACACTAGACTTGCTTGACTTAAATGCATTTATTGACCTGATTTCTTAGGAATATAAAGTTTTGTTAATTTTATATTAAAGATATCCAGAAAATAAAGTGTAAAAATTTCCCAATTCATTTCAAATTGTTAAATGTAACAAAATAATTTTAGTTGAAAAGTGTTTGCGTTCCAGGTTGGCAATATAACACATAGTTATACTACTCTTGCTATAGGTCCTGTCCTCGGATGCAAATTTTGAAATGCTTTGAATATCTACAGTTTTAGACATGATTTGCTCTGAGCTGTCTTAAGCTAAATTACTACTGATATCCATTAGAATTGTACCTTTAATGTGAACGTTTTGTGTAGCAGCACAGACTCGTGGATCCCTTTTCTAAGAAACAAAGCTGCCCAGTTTGTTGTAAACAACGTTCAAGGTTAATCAAGGTCCTTAGCAGCAGACATGGTGTTCTGTGTCTAGCTGCAGGTGTTTGACTTGTTGAAAAATAGTGATTTAATTTGTAATCACCAAGTAATGCTTTAATCGGTAATTGAAAGACGTTTCTCACCATGCATGCAAAGTTAGTAACTTGGTTGTGGTTATAGGTCACTCTTTATAATCAAATATCCTAACAGGAGCAGCTGAAAGAATAAGATCCAGTACTTATTTAAAGTATGATAGATGAGTGGTTCATACGTAGTGGGTATTTAAAAAACCAAAAAAAAAAAACCACAGGTATTCAGAGTAAAAATTACCACTGTGATGTACAGAAATCGATTGTGCATGTTACTGCATAATAAAATTAACCGTATTAAATTAACACCTAAAGTGCATTCAGTGGGTCTTGTTCAGAAAGCAGATGCCAAAAGGTTACGATTAGGCACCCTTACACTATTTTAAGATTAGGCACCTACTCAAAATTTTTGAGATTAGGGAACCTGGTGTACCTGGCCTTACCACCATGAACTTTAAGTTCAGGATTTATGGTAGGGGTAGGCCAGTCTAAAACAAACAATAAGAAGGTGATGGCGTCCACTTTTTGAACAAGACCCTATACAGTATGTGGAAGTCACTTTTCATTCATATGCTACTTGATCACAATAAAAGTTAACACTAAAGATTTTGCAATGTGGGTATTACACTGACTTTAAATTATATTGTTGTTTTAGTTGCATTCTACTAGCATAATTTGAGATTGATTTTTGCTTTAGTATAATACAGTCAAGCACCTAACTATCAATTGATCAACCTTTCCATCTCTGTTATTTATTTCTGTTTTTCTTTTCCAGGCATAAAGTAGCCAGGGAAAGTGGTACAACTCACTTAAAAAATTCATTGGTTATCACCTTTTGACAGTACTTACCACCTCTCACCTGCTTTTGAGAAGAAAATTTAAATCCATCTGACCCATTGCTCCTAGCCCACCCTTTTTATACTTGGTTTTGTTTGGTGTGTGGCTTAGGTCAATTAAGAGCAGTACTTCCAGACTTCTTAACAGTACTTATTCACCAGTTATGAGATGCATGAACTTAATATCTTGACTTTAATACTCTTCTTCAGTAATTTGATTAATGTCTAAGTGTGTTGATTTTAAATTTGTTTTTTCGGCTTGGGGGAATAATGTTTACTCTTATTGTGTTGTATGTGTGTGTTGATGTTTTATTTTCAACAAGCTTCATTAAATAAAATTCCATACAGCTGATGTTGTTATGGCAATAAAGTGTTTATTTTTAGATTTCTTATTTATAGATACTTTCAAAACGCTTTGATAAAAATGCCATCATCTTTATATTTAAAAAAAAAAAAAAATAATCAAGCTGGTTCTGACATGTGGAATAGAACCTAAATAAGAAAAACTAAAATATACACTCTCAGTAATTTGAGACTTTTGGTTGTAAAATGTGAATTCAGTTTGGATATTTTTTTAGAATTCATCCATCCATTATGTTTGAAATGTAAATAGATCAGTTAATATAATTCATATAAAAAAACATACAAGTGATGAGATTTGGTGTGGTTTTATTGTCTTGACGGCAGATTTACAGAAGATGCTATATCAATTTTTATTTTTAAAAATTCCAGAAATTAGAAAATGCCTTTGCCATTGTTAAGCTAGAGTTAAGTAGAGCAGAGATAAGGACCTCTTTCTGGTCAATACCAGCAGGCCTTTGGAGTTGGATGGTTTACCTGATAGTATCTTTAAGGTCTTGTTACAAAATTAATTCTCCAGTTTTTTAATTTCTTCTTCTTTTTTCTTCCTCCTCCTCCTCATTTTGTTCCTGAGCTGTGTGAAACTTAGGCTTTGGTTGGCTCCCAATTTCAGAGTACAGATACCTAAGTAACTATATACTTGTACTTTTCTCCTGAATTCCATTGACATGCCTTGGACAGTTACATGAAGGTCATTTTAATAATATTACACACTAAAACATTCAAAGATAACAATCAGTTTCTCTCTGTGCGATGCATACAGTAGGGGATGCTGTGCCATTTATGATGCAGGGTATTTGTTTTTTTCTTGACTAGCCTGGTACCTATGTCAGAATATCTGTTTCTGCGTGTTTAGTCAGCTTTCAATGCTGTTCACTCTCGCATACTACATTTATATATAACCTAATTTCATTCATATAATTTTCTTTTGCAACAAAAGTTGATAGTCAAAATGCTTTCAGTAAAAGGCAGGTAGTGTTATGTTTGTACACAAAAGATATGAGACAAATTAATTATTACCATTCCTTTATTAAGAATCCAGGTAACACTTTACTGTAGTTATCAGATATGTGATGGGATAAGGTGACAGTCACCTGGGCTATGGAGTTGATACACAAAACCTTCAACTCCAACTCTTGACTCCTCGGTTAACAGTTCTTTTGGCTGTTCAGTTTCTGGTATCACCAACTCTGAACTCCTCTCTTTATAATTAGATTAATATATTTTCTATGTTGATTGGAACCACACAATAAATTAAATGAAAAGGCACTTCATTACAGCCAGCTTGAATTATCAGTCGACTTTTTAGCACTGTAACCTGTTAAAGCTCCTGTTTAAAGGCTGTAGCAATGTTGTGGCTTAACACTGAATAATGTAAAACATAAGACTAAAATTACAAAATAAAAAAAAAAATTAAAATCTGTAAGAACAAATAGTTTAATGAAATCGGTATATGTGAAATTGGAAATTTTAACATATTATATTACAATTTACATTTAGTCTGAGCTACAGTCAGTGCATTTTTACTGACTCCAGTAACCCAGTAATTGCTTGCGACTCCACAGGCCTCACAGTAACTGTACACATCATATCATTTAAGGCATGGTGCATCTGCTATAAGGAGATGAACATTGGTTGGTTCACTTGATCACAGTGACATCAAGGAGAAAACACACATGCAAATATGTTGTGTAGAGGGCTCCCTTTGAGACGTCATTGATCTCAGCCATTTAAATAACATCTTAAGTAATTTGTTAAAAAATGGTCAGATGGATGTACTCAAAGTGACATCATTCCCTAATTGACAAGATTTTTTTCATCATCAGTAATATGTATTTGACAAAAAAACAAATCCAATAGTTGGTTATTTATTCTATTAGTGGTTTTTAAACATGGTCAATCCAGCTTAATCTCACTTAGAAGGAACTTTTTCAATTGTGTAGCACTCAATAGAGTTGACCGTAACAGAAGTTGTATTAAGAGATTCATAAAAAGGGCAGCACATGATATATTGGAATACGTCTACAGTACTTGGACAGACGCATCTAAATAAGCCATCCATTCAGAAGTTTGTTCATCTTGGCCTAACTTGCAAGAACTTTTGCATCATGGGTCTGTCAAAAGTAGTTAAACAATGCCTGTCTGACATTGCTGTATGGACTCATTTGCTTATGTTGCTGCAGAGGAGTGATGAATGAAAGACCATCTTAATTCTGCTATACCTGCTAGCAAATTTGAACATATTTGAAATGTTTTTTTTACTTGCAGTGAGATTTTAACGTGTTTGAAACTTCCACTTTTGCATTTGTCTAGATCTACAAGTTTACATTTATTCGCTATTTAAACACGTGCACCTAACCTCCCACAAACTAAGGGCAGTAACATCAGTTGTTAATTAAGTGGCAAATTGCAAGTCGTGAGTCATGTTGTATCCTGACACCACAGAGGACTCACCGTGAGACAGACCGCATGCTGAGCGATTGATGTTAGCTGCACACTGTCTATTAATGAACAGCGCTGATAAAATCAGCAGCAGTCAGTGACTTTGTGATATTAAGCGGAGGATTTACACCATGATGCGGATGAATGTTGTTGACATTGACTTATTTATGACATTTGGTGGACTTCATTACTAATGTTTTCTGTTGGTGATGGCCACAGACACTGCAAAGTGTTGTTGGTTACCAGTATTACTGTTGCATATTTTTTTCATCCCGTACCTTGTTATAAAAAATAAAAATGAAGGCTTGATCTTCCTGGATTAGTTCTGTCACACAACGGTCCTTTTATTGCAAAACAGTTTTATAAAATGAATAAATAAATTAGTTGTGAAAACAGAAGTTCTTTCTTTCGGCAATGTTTTCTACTAGTCACCAGCCCTGTGCATTTATCCCTGACTCATTACATTATTTTTGATTTTTTCAGATTACTAGCAGATCTTTAAATACATGAAGGTACCGATTCTCAAACCATTTATACATGTTACTACATTGTGTTGCTGTTAATATTTGTGGTCCTATACAGTCACACGTGTGTGTGTGTTGGTAAACAGAGTCTCTATCTTTTCTGTGTAAATTCAAAACTGTTGTTAGTGGAGGACAAAAATTGTTTTAAGGTTTTTCACCTTTACTTTCTGTTGTCTTAAAGGGAAAATATTTATTAGGCAATCTTTGATCCAATATCTGCCAATAAGTAGGTTCTTAGGGTCTCATTTATAAAACGTTCTTTGGATTTGAGAGTGAAAATATGAATTTGGCAAGAAAATGCATGCACCAAAAAACCTGATTTATAAAACCTGATGTATGCACATTTCTATGCAGTTTCTTTTTATAAATCACAATGACCTTTTAAATGAATATGAATGTGTCTGGAACCCCACCAGTTTGCAACCCTGAAACAACAATATCAAGAACATGCTAATCATCCCCATACATTTGCAGTCACGATGCAACAGAAATCTCTTGGCTGGTACAACTGCCATCCTCCGGTTGCATCGAGGCTATGAGCTTTCCCCAATTGAGCATGGAAGACTATGCATCACAGATGGCTTATACCGTATGTTAATGGAATGTAACTACTTACAGTTGACAAAAGCAGCTTCACTCAAACTAGGTGCCCTTATTGCAATGAAGGTGCAAAAAAGTGCTCCAATTACATTAGGAGAACCAGACACTTCTGCAAATTGCTTTTTTATGACTGCCAAAACATGTTATATGCATGTACACCCACACCATATGAAACCTGGATTTAGCATCTCACAGGTTGGTTAATGGGTTCCAGCACTGTGTGCATGATGGAGTAAAACTTGGCTGACATATTCCTGAAGTGCTGGCCAGTACCCTGAGAAGTGGCAACAGGTTTCCAATATAAACTGATGAGAAACCAAAAAAGTTCTTTTGTATGACTATACAGAACTGTCTGTACATCATGATAGTCACTTTGAGCTTTAATATGTTCGTCATATCAGCACACATTATAATAATGGATTGGTGATATGAATAAGGGCCTGACCAGTCAAGAACTTTTTGCTGCCGATTCCGATAAAAGGAGTCTGATTTCTGGTAACCAATAAATAGCCTTAGATCTAAGAAAAAGTTCTGTACAAAATAATCTTTTTTTATTTTGTAACAAAACATGCATTCAAATTAGATTACACAAAAAAGTGTCAATTACCATATATACTGGTGTTTACGGTCTTCTGCGGATAAGTCGGGTCTTGATTTTTACCGTATAATTTCCATTATTTTATAATGTTGGTCATATAAGTCGAATGTGGAAAACACACGCTATTGGTCCAAGAGATTATGATATGCTAAAGCCCACCTGAGAGAGTAACCACGGAGCACACTGCCTTTTTTTTTTCTCTATGTATTGTGCCTATGTGACCACACGGTAATACCCAAACTATTCCAAAGTGAAGTTTCCACCTACACCCTTATCGTAAGAGCATCCCTTATCTACGATGGAACGCTCAATTGGAAGAAAATATGAAGCTGGTTTTAAATGAAAAGTTGTTAAGTGGCGAAAGAAATTGGTAACTCTGCTGCTGCAACAAAATTCGATGCGTCTGAAAAACTGGTGCAAGATTGGAGGAAGCCAGAGAATAGATTTTTTTATTCAACCAAGTGTCATATTTTTGATCAGGTGTTCGAGTTGGGGTCTGATTTTATGATCAATTTTTCATGTTTCAAGACCTGACTTATGTGCGAGTATATACGGTAACAATTATTCAGAAAAAATAAATTATCACAGAAGTAAATAATGACAATATACTGTATCTATACTAATAAAAGGCAAAGCCCTCGCTGACTGACTGACTGACTGACTCATCACTAATTCTCCAAGTTCCCGTGTGGGTAGAAGGCTGAAATTTGGCAGGCTCATTCCTTACAGCTTACTTACAAAAGTTGGGCAGGTTTCATTTCGAAATTCTACGCGTAATGGTCATAACTGGAAGGTATTTTTCTCCATTTACTGTAATGGAGTTGAGCTCGAAAGCCGTGGGGGCGGAGTTTTGTGTGATATCATCACGCCTCCCACGTAATCACGTGAACTGACTGTCAACGCAGTGCGTAGAAAACCAGGAAAAAGCGCTGAAGAAAACATGCATTATATAATTGAGAAGGAAGCGAAACAATAAGAAGCGAGCGAGTGACATATACTACCATATTCATGAGTGCTGCTACTTTGGAAAGAAAGCAAGGTGTAAACCTAAACTTTAAATTAAGTTCATAGACAGACTGCCGCTGGCGTTTCTCATGCCCACGGGTAATACGGGATACAAGTTTAATGAGAGGACGCAGAATATAAATGAGAGTTTTGATCACTTTGTAACTAAGTAAAAATTGCAGGTGAAGGGGTGTGCTTATGCAAATTCCGAGACTGTGTTTGTGGGGGATTGACAGTTAAGGCGGGTGGGGGAGTCACGTCATCATCTCCCCTCCCATTTACCTCATTTCGCTCTGAGCTGAGCTCCGCGGCTAACGGCGTCTTCCGAAGCAACTTCGTCACACTGCCACCAAATACTCACAGAAAAATTCACAAGTTAATACACACGTTGTCTCTAGAGTTTCTCCACACTGAATCCTCCAGGCACTACTTACAAAAAGGTTACATTGACAATCGGGTTACGTTATTTTTAAAATCTTTCCTTTTCTTAGCACAAGCACAGCTGAGAAGCTTCGATGCATGTGCTCCATGATGCATTAAAAAATATTGCATTTAATCACACTTTGCATTACAAGCAAAGGAGAGAGCTTTTGTCAATGCATGATTTCCTGGTACACCGATTACATTGATCAGCGCATCCCGATTCATTTTATCCTTGCACCACCTTGGTTTGAGAAGTATGAAAAAATATGAGGTTAACACAGAAAAACAGATCACCAATTCAAGCTTTATGAATAATCGATTCGCCATCAATAATTGTTTTGGTAAAGCCATACTCGGTGTGATCCTCCTTCCATTTTATAATTTTTCCGCCACAAGCCATGATTAAATGAACGGTAAAAAAGTAAGAGCGAAGCGAGGGTGACTTATTTAGGCAGGCATATATATGACAGCAACACTCATGACAATGTCAATCATGTTACGTTATTATTAAAATGTTTCGTTTTTCTTTTTCATTACTTCTTTAACACACTACTTCTCTGCTGCAAGGCGTGGGTATTTTGCTATATATATATATATATATATATATATATATATATATATATATATATATATATATATATATATATATATATATATATATATATATATATATATATATATATATATATATACACATATACACACACACAGTGGTGTGAAAAACTATTTGCCCCCTTCTTGATTTCTTATTCTTTTGCATGTTTGTCACACAAAATGTTTCTGATCATCAAACACATTTAACCATTATTCAAATATAACACAAGTAAACACAAAATGCAGTTTTTAAATGATAGTTTTTATTATTTAGGGAGAGAAAAAAATCCAAACCTACATGGCCCTGTGTGAAAAAGTAATTGCCCCCTGAACCTAATAACTGGTTGGGCCACCCTTAGCAGCAATATCTGCAATCAAGTGTTTGCGATAACTTGCAATGAGTCTTTTACCGCGCTCTGGAGGAATTTTGGCCCACCCATCTTTGCAGAATTGTTGTAATTCAGCTTTATTTGAGGGTTTCCTAGCATGAACCGCCTTTTTAAGGTCATGCCATAGCATCTCAATTGGATTCAGGTCAGGACTTTGACTAGGCCACTCCAAAGTCTTTATTTTGTTTTTCTTCAGCCATTCAGAGGTGGATTTGCTGGTGTGTTTTGGGTCATTGTCCTGTTGCAGCACCCAAGATCGCTTCAGCTTGAGTTGACGAACAGATGGCGGACATTCTCCTTCAGGATTTTTTGGTAAACAGTAGAATTCATGGTTCCATCTATCACAGCAAGCCTTTCAGGTCCTGAAGCAGCAAAACAACCCCAGACCATCACACTACCACCACCATATTTTACTGTTGGTATGATGTTCTTTTTCTGAAATGCTGTGTTCCTTTATGCCAGATGTAACGGGACATTTGCCTTCCAAAAAGTTCAACTTTTGTCTCATCAGTCCACTAGGTATTTTCCCAAAAGTCTTGGCAATCATTGAGATGTTTCTTAGCAAAATTGAGACGAGCCCTAATGTTCTTTTGCTTAACAGTGGTTTGCGTCTTGGAAATCTGCCATGCAGGCCGTTTTTGCCCAGTCTCTTTCTTATGGTGGAGTCGTGAACACTGACCTTAATTGAGGCAAGTGAGGCCTGCAGTTCTTTAGACGTTGTCCTGGGGTCTTTTGTGACCTCTCGGATGATTCGTCTCTGCGCTCTTGGGGTAATTTTGGTCGGCCGGCCACCCTGGGAAGGTTCACCACTGTTCCATGTTTTTGCCATTTGTGGATAATGGCTCTCACTGTGGTTCGCTAGAGTCCCAAAGCTTTAGAAATGGCTTTATAACCTTTACCAGACTGATAGATCTCAATTGCTTCTGTTCTCATTTGTTCCTGAATTTCTTTGGATCTTGGCATGATGTCTAGCTTTTGAGGTGCTTTTGGTCTACTTCTCTGTGTCGGGAAGCTCCTATTTAAGTGATTTCTTGATTGAAACAGGTGTGGTAGTAATCAGGCCTGGGGGTGGCTACGGAAATTGAACTGAGGTGTGATACACCAAAGTTAGGTTATTTTTTAACAAGGGGGCAATTACTTTTTCACACAGGGCTATGTAGGATTGGTTTTTTTTCTCCCTAAATAATAAAAACCATCATTTAAAAACTGCATTTTGTGTTTACTTGTGTTATATTTGACTAATGGTTAAATGTGTTTGTTGATCAGAAACATTTTGTGTGACAAACATGCAAAAGAATAAGAAATCAGGAAGGGGGAAAATAGTTTTTCACACCACTGTATAAAGTCAAAACTTGAATGTATAAAGTCATTGCTGGAATATATAAAGTGAAAACTTGAATATATAAAGTCAGCGTCAGAATATATAAAGCGCTGACTTTATATATTTAAGTTTTGACTTTATATATTCCAGCGCTTACTTTATATATTTAGAAATATTCCAACACCGTCTTTATATATTCAAGTTTTGACTTTATTTATTCTGACAGTGACTTTATATAATCAAGGTTTGACTTTATATATTCGGGAATAACTTTATATATAAAACTTTTGACTTTATATAGTTAAATTTAGTCATCATTGCATAACTTTTTCTTTACCATAGAAATTTAAAGACTAAATTCAACTTCCATTCCTAACAAAGATATTTCTGGCGACTAAATAGAACCTACTTATATCCAAATTCGAGCTATTGAGCCGTCGCCTGCCTGCCTGAATAAGTCACCCTCGCTTCGTTCTTACTTTTTTACTGTTCATTTAATCATGGCTAGTGGCGGAAAAATTATAAAATGGAAGGAGGATTACACTGAGTATGGCTTTACCAAAACAATTATTGATGGCGAATCGATTATTCATAAAGCTTCATTTGGTGATCTGTTTTTCTGTGTTAACCTCATATTTTGTCATACTACTTCTCAAACCAAGGGTGTGCGAGGGTAAAATGAATTGGGAAGCGCTGATCAATGTAATCGTTGTACCATGAAATCATGCATTGACAGAAGTTCCCCTTTGCTTGTATTGCAAAGTGTGATTAAATGCGTGATTTTCTTTAAAGCGTTATGGAGCATATGCATTGAAGATTCTCAGCTGTGCTTGTGCTAAGAAAAGGAAACATTTTAAAAATAACGTAACACGATTGTCAATGTAACCTTTTGTAAGTAGTGCCTGGAGGATTCAGTGTGGAGAAACTGTAGAGACAGCGTGTGTATTAACTTGTGGATTTTTCTGTGAGTATTTGGTGGCAGCGTCACAAAGTCGCTTCTGTAACACTGCGTGCGTTAGCTGCGGAGCTCAGCTCAGAGCAAAATGAGCTGAATGGGATGGGAGGGGAGATGATGACGTAACTCCCCACCCGCCTTAACTGTCAATCCCCCACAAACAGTCTCTCGGAATTTGCATAAGCATAGCCCTTCACGTGCAATTAGTGATCAAAACTCTCATTTATATCCTGCGTCCTCTCATTAAACTTGTATCCCGCATTACCCGGGGGCATGACAAGTGGCAGCCTGTCTATGAACTTAATTTAAACTTTAGGTTTACACTTTGCTTTGTTTCCGAAGTAGCAGCACTCATGAATATGGTTTTATTAGTATCTCTACTAATCTTAAACAAAATGTTTCCATGTTAAATACATTTAATGCATATGTGTCTTGATTTAAGCTCCTTATTTTAATTATGTATCTTAAATAAAATGTTTTCATGCTTTGTGTACTGAAAAGGACAATGTCATTTTCATATATCATCATGCAAGACCACCCAGACTGTACGTATGCACCAGCATGTATTCCTAAAAATGAGTCAAAAGAAACAATCACTTAAACAGGTAGCTTGAAAGAATCAATTCAGTAAATGTAAAGTGAATCTAAATGCCCATCACTAAATTTGTGTATAAAATAAATATTTTTGATAAAATCAGCAACAGATGTTAAATTGTAATAAATAATGGCATTTTCTTTGTTGAAATCACATTTAAAGAGTAATGGGTTCATTCTCTACAGTGAAAAGCAAATTATTTTTTGAGATGTGGTTTTCATTGTTCAGTATCAGGATATTTTGTATTCCCAAGGTCACTGAAAATTATTTTTGGAAACTTTTTCTGTACCATTCTGCACCACTTAAACTTGACTTGTTGTGTCAGGTTTTTTTTGTTTATTAATGTTTTTTTTTTTTGTTCCAGACAACTGAAAGCTGACACATCAAAGCACATTTTTTTTTTGTGAATATTTTGTTAGACTATTACATAACATTACTGGAAAACCTTGCAGAGATGTTTCAGGTAGTTTCATGAACCTGAGAACCAATGTTTGTCTAAGTTTTCTGTCAATTTTATGTTATATTTATGGTTATCAATCTTGGAAACTATAATAGTCTGGGAGTGGGTGATTCAGTTTTCTTCCTGTCCTTGTGCAATACTTTATTTTTTAGCGTTTTTTGTACTTTTTGTATGATCAGAAGTTTTGCTTTTTTATGTAATGTTCTCTGATTTTATTTATACATACACACAGTACACCCCCAAAATTCATGGGAGTTATGTTCCTAGAGCACCCGTGAATTTTGGATGGGGTTAAAAGATGCCTGTTCTCGTAGTTTAAACCCTAAATATGCCCCCAAAACACTTTTAATTTCAAACTCGGCTCAATACATTACCTAAAAATAAAGAGTGTAAAGGTAAACCTGTATACTGTACTGCTATGTCTCCCACAGTGCTAGAATGTAAAATACCGATGTTACCGCTATATGTACTGTAATTCATGTAAGCTTGTTTTCATTGCCAGAAACCTTAGACGGTGCAGCTTGTTTCGGCAGCATCTTGGGGCTTTAACCCTTAAACTGCCACATATTTGGGGGTTAATGCATCCCTGGACACCAAATACTTTTTTTGCTGCACTTTAAGTAAACGTCAATCAACAAAGAGAAAGTGAAATTTTAATGGAACACATTTTTTTTCATGCTGCATCACAATTACTGCAGCACTGATCATTTTACACACTGCTAATGAACTGTAAAAACTATTTAAAAAAAACTGGAACAATATGTACAAAGTGCAACTGACACCATGGATGTAAATCACTGAGCCAACTGCGCTTAAACTGGCTGCACGCAAGCACACAGAGATAAGCGCTGAAGCTTGCAGGCAAGTCTTAGTGCAGCTTGGGTCGCAGAATTGTACAGAAACACAGAAGATTGTAGCGACAGGAACTTTATTCAAACACTTCAAACAAACCTGTCTCTTTCAGAAGTAAAAGGAGCTCAGTATGCAGTTAGTTATCGATTAAACAATAAACAAACATCATAGGGGAGCACAACCCCCAACAGGAGCAGAGAATGTCTGGGGGAGAAGAGGCAATCAGCCAAAATAGACAGGTACTGTTCAGGCTTTTAAGTAAGTGTATCGTCGTCCAGGAGTGCTCCTTTCTTTGCAGGATGGCCATGAATCCACTAACAGTCCTCATGTACACAGGCAGACAGCACACAATCCAGATGCACAAAACGATCCAGGACAAAATGAATAAGTACAGGTAATCCAAAAGAAGGCAGACCGATAGGAATTTGAAACAAAAATTACAAAAACTTTTTTTTTTTTGCACTTAGTCACCGGCCCCCTTTTTAAAAGCCGCACTGACATCCTTTGACCTCAACAGCCCTAGCACCCACAGCAGAAGACTAATAAGAGCCACTGCAGGGACTGCTGGGAGTTGCAGTTTCAAATTCTATTGGCTTCTTTCACCATCCCAAGTCGTGATTTTCTATACAGCTACTTCCTGTTCTCTCAACAGTACAGTATTGCCACAAAAAAGGCATAAAAATTTCGGAGGATATTTGCAGTTTCCGCTAACAATTAGTTAATTCTAAGGAAAAATCCGCAAAAGACTGTGGCTGCAAACTATGAACCGCGACTTCGCAGGGGTCTGCTGTGTGTGTGTGTGTGTGTGTGTGTGTGTGTGTGTGTGTGTGTATATAGTCCATAGTCTCACTCTGTGTGTTGGTTATAGTCTCCGCTATGCAGTCAATCATATTGCAGGTTGATACAAAACTAACTCTGACCTCTTTAGTGACCTGGCAAACATATTTAATGTAAATAATTAATTGTTTTACATCTGAGATATCTGGTTTCATCACACAGAATACTGAAAAACCTTTCTGTGTGTATATTTTTCAGTATGTTAGATTTTATTTCTGATGCTAAGACATCCAGCAGCTCTTGCATTATTCTTTCAGAGGTGTAATGTACATTTTTACCAACATTAAGACTTTTGAGTGGTAAAGGAAGAGTCTGTTGGATATTCAGTTCACACTTGCACTACGGCAGGTACGCATTCTCGACATTTCTACATTATTCTCGCCGTTTATCTCGAGATTAAATTCAACATGTTGACTTCATTCTCGTAGTTTGTCATTAAAGTAGAACATCATAAACTAAACCTCATCTTAAAATGAATGTTTAATTTACTGGATTTTCTCAAACCCCCGTCATAAATTATGTAGCTACATGTCGACTTTATTCTCGTCATAAGCATCAAGATTAAAGTGGAAATGTCAAGAATAAAGTCAACATCTCCACTTTTATTCTCAACATAGTTTTTTTTCTTCACTTTATATTTTTTTTTTCTTCACCGTGGCGCTAATACGCTTCCGTATAAAACCCTCAGCAATTCAGTGACAAAACTTTTGCTCAGGACACAGTGTGTGCTGCAAGGGTTTCTGCACACTTTTTGCAATATGGACGCAGGTCGAAATATGAGCAAATATAAGAACGGCACATGGAGTAACTTTAAACAGGAACCACAGTGAGTTCTACAAGGATTTTTGCACACAGAACACACCTAATGCTTAAACAATTGTATGTGTATATATTGGTTTGCTATGTACTTTACAAAAAGAGAGCTGCTGTATGCTCAGTCGTACTATACAGACTGTGCTGACGCTGCGAACAGAGATATCACTTCCTGACGCCTTTTATCTGATATCTCACAGGCTGGTTTCACTAGACTTTTTTTTTTATTTTATCAGACTTCCTCTTGCCCGCCCACCTCCACATCGTCTTTGCTTGTAAACTGCCGCTTTGCTCCCGCTATTAGCATGTACAGCCGCCTCTCGCCCGCCCTCCTCTCCATACTCCTTGCAACTGTATTAAGCTGCTACACCCCCGCTATTACCATGTACAGCCCGCTCTCGAAACCCCACCTCCCTATAGTCTTTGCTTGTGAACTCTGCTCTGCCTCGACACCCGTTATTAGCTTTAGAAGTATTTGCCCACCTGCCCGCTCGTCCCTTGCCATCTCTGCAGATCATTGGATCTGCCTGTGCATGCAGATCTGCGGCTGTCATCTCACAATGTCATGCGAGATGACAGCTGGGCGCTGAACTAAATTAGCCGGGCGGAGCGCGGGACTTGTTTCAAGGCACTTGTTTTGTAGCTTCCAGTCTTTGTGCACGTAGTGTATTGTGAGGCTCATGTAGGGGTCTGAACACCACCGAAGATAATGCATTTGACACCTCAGTACGGAGCTCTTCATATAAAGCAGGCAATGCGACTTTAGAGAAGTATTTCTTGGTGGGCAGCTTGTAGCGTGGATCGAACTTTTTAAGCATCTTTGTGAAACCTTCTCTTTCCACACTCTGTTTAGCCAGGGATATGATGCCCATTCAATGCGTCACTGCATTAGTTAGTTCCCCCAGCATTTGCTACTTTTGTCATAAGACGTGGAGCTATTTAAAGCTACGCCAATTGTTTGTTGAGTCAGCTTCTTTGGTCTCACCACCACACTAGTTGAAGCGGATGCCTCTTCACGTGTTTTAACAGCTTTGTTGTACTCCAATAAGTGCTTCTGCTTCAAAAGATGAAATAGGTTTGTGGTGTTTCCTCCCTTCGCCACGACGGGCCGCTTGCATGTTCTACAAAAAATTGTGCTTTGTTGGGTATCTGACGGGCGAAAACCAAACCAGTTCCACACCACTGAAGTTGCACCATTTTTTCAAACCAATTCTGGTTCATCTGTTTCATTCAACGATCTGCTTTCGCCTTTCTCATTCTCCGTCGCCACCATGCTTTTTCTGCCATGTGCGTATGAAAACAAAGGCACTGTGCATGCACGTTTTACCCATATTCTATCGCGATATTTCATTTTCTTATCATTGTCTAACATTGTACAGGTATTACCGTGAAAGGTATAATATGGCCCAGCCCTAATTGGAAACAGGTGTTTGTCATGACTGGGTATAAAAGAAGTATCCCCAAAAGGCTCAGTCGTTCACAAGCAAGGATGGGGCGAGGTTCACCACCTTGTGAACAACTGCGTGGGCAAATAGTCCAGCAATTTAAGAACAACGTTTCTCAACGTACAATTGCAAGGAATCTAAGGAATTCATCATCTACTGTCCATAACATCATCAAAAGATTCAGAGAATCTGGAGAAATCGCTGCATGTAAGCGGCAAGGCTGAATACCAACACTGGATGCTGTGACCTTCGATCCCTCAGGCAGCACTGCATTAAAAACCGACATCATTCTGTAAAGGATATTGCCACGTGGGCTCAGGAATACTTCAGAAAACCATTGTCAGTTAACTCAGTTCGTCGCTACATCTACAAGTGCAAGTTAAAACTCTACCATGCAAAGCGAAAGCCATATATCAACAACACCCAGAAATGCCGCTGGCTTCTCTGGGCCCGAGCTCATCTGAGATGGACTGACGCAAAGTGGAAAAGTGTGCTGTGGTCTGACGAGTCCACATTTCAGATTGGTTTTCGAAATCATGGACGTTGTGTCCGGGCCAAAGAGGAAAAGGACCATCTGGTTTATCAGCGCAAAGTTCAAAAGCCAGCATCTGTGATGGTATGGTGGTGTGTTAGTGCCCATGGCATGGGTAACTTTCACATCTGTAAAGGCACCATTAATTCTGAAAGGTTACATACAGGTTTTGGAGCAACATATGCTGCTATCCAAGCGACGTCTTTTTTCAGGGACATCCCTGCTTATTTCAGCAGGACAATGCAAAGCCACATTCTGCATGTGTTACAACAGCGTGGCTTCATAGTAAGAGAGTGCGGGTACTAGACTGGCCTGCCTGCAGTCCAGACCTGTCTCCCATTGAAAATGTGTGGCGCATTATGAAGCGCAAAATACAGTGCATCTGGAAAGTATTCACAGCGCATTACTTTTTCCACATTTTGTTTCTGTTACAGCCTTATTCCAAAATGGATTAAATTTTTTTCTCAGAATTCTACACATAACACCTCATAATGACAATGTGAAAAAGTTTACTTGAGATTTTTGCAGATTTATTAAAAATAAAAAATTGAGAAAGCACATGTACAGTACATAAGTATTCACAGCCTTTGCCATGAAGCTCAAAATTGAGCTCAGGTGCATCCTGATTTCCCTGGTCATCCTTGAGATGTTTCTGCAGCTTAATTGGAGTCCACCTGTGGTAAATTCAGTCGATTGGACATGATTTGGAAAGGCACACACCTGTCTATATAAGGTCCCACAGTTGACAGTTCATGTCAGAGTACAAACCAAGCATGAAGTCAAAGGAATTGTCTGTAGACCTCCGAGACAGGATTGTCTCGCGGCACAAATCTGGGAAAGGTTACAGAAAAATTTCTGCTGCTTTGAAGGTCCCAGTGAGCACAGTGGCATCCATCATCCGTAAGTGGAAGAAGTTCAAAACCACCAGGACTCTTCCTAGAGCTGGCTGGCCATCTAATCTGAGCGATCGGGGGAGAAGGGCCTTAGTCAGGCAGGTGACCAAGAACCTGATGGTCACTCTGTTGGAGCTCCAGAGGTCCTCTGTGGAGAGAGGAGAACCTTCCAGAAGGACAACCTTCTCTGCAGCAATCCACCAATCAGGCCTGTATGGTAGAGTGGCCAGACGGAAGCCACTCCTTAGTAAAAGGCACATGGGAGCCTGCTTGGAGTTTACCAAAAGGCACCTGAAGGACTCTCAGACCATGAGAAACAAAATTCTCTGGTCTGATGAGACAAAGATTGAACTTTTTGGTGTGAATGCCAGGCATCACGTTTGGAGGAAACCAGGCACCGGTCATCACCAGGCCAATACCATCCCTACAGTGAAGCATGGTGGTGGCAGCATCATGCTGTGGGAATGTTTTTCAGCGACAGGAACTGGGAGACTAGTCAGGATAAAGGGAAAGATGACTACAATGTACAGAGACATCCTGGATGAAAACCTGCTCCAGAGCGTTCTTGACCTCAGACTGGGGTGACAGTTCATCTTTCAGCAGGACAACGACCCTAAGCACACAGCCAAGATATCAAAGGTGTGGCTTCAGGACTACTCTGTGAATGTCCTTGAGTGGACCAGCCAGAGCCCAGACTTGAATCCAATTGAACATCTCTGGAGAGATCTTAAAATGGCTGTGCACCGACGCTTCCCATCCAACCAGATGGAGCTTGAGAGGTGCTGCAAAGAGAAATGGGTGAAACTGGCCAAGGATAGGTGTGCGAAGCTTGTGGTATCATATTCAAAAAGACTTGAGGCTGTAATTGCTGTCAAAGGTGCATCGACAAAGTATTGCGTAAAGGCTGTGATTACTTATGTACATGTGATTTCTCAGTTTCTTTTATTTTTAATAAATTTGCAAAAAACCTCAAGTACACTTTTTTCACATTGTCATTATGGGGTGTTGTGTGTAGAATTCTGAGGAAAAAAATGAATTTAATCCATTTTGGAATAAAGCTGTAACATAACAAAATTTGAAAAAAATGATGCTCTGTGAATACTTTCTGGAGACCCCGGACTGTTGAACAACTGAAGTTGTACATCAAGCAAGAATGGGAAAGAATTCCACCTACACAGCTTCAACAATTAGTGCCCTCAGTTCCCAAATGCTTATTGAGTGTTGTTAAAAGGAAAGGTGATATAACACAGTGGTAAACATGCCCCTGTCCCAGCTTTTTTGGAACGTGTTGCAGGCATCAAATTCAAAATGAGTGAAGATTTGCAAAACAATAATAAAGTTTAACAGTTTGAACATTCGATATCTTGTCTTAGTGTATTCAATTGAATATAGGTTGAAAAGGATTTGCAAATCATTGTATTCTGTTTTTATTTACGTTTTACACAACTCCCAACTTCATTGGAATTGGGGTTGTATATATACAGTTGGCCCTCGTTTATTGCGGTTAATCAGTTCCAGGCTGTACCGCGATAAATTAATTTCCGCAAAGTAGGATTCTTTATTTATAAATCTAATATTTTCGCAGTTAGAGCATAGAAAACCTGTTTACGATTTTTAACATTATTAGAGCCCTCTAGACATGAAATAACACCCTTTAGTCACTATTACACTCGTATTACCCAATATATTAGACAAAATAAGAGAAAATAAGACATATTATATGTTACAAATATATTATTATTATTGTACATTTAATTACACACACACACAGTTCTTACACACAACCACTAACCTATGAAAATAGTGCAACTTGTTTGATGATAAAGATGAAGAGATGTACAGTGATCCCTCCTCGATTGCGGGGGTTGAATTTATATTTTTATTTTTATATTGTCACGATTGGGTCACAGATTTGCACAGAAACACAGGAGGTTGTAGAGACAGGGACTTTAAAACACTGCAAACAAACATTTGTCTCTTTTTCAAAA